>NC_068368.1:51436733-51609233 GCF_020536995.1 Dreissena polymorpha | reverse complement strand
CGTTTTCATTTTAACATTCTACCTCAGCGTGTAACATTTCTAAGTCTCGAAAAAAATAATGAAAACTCACCTCCAAGCCAATAATGTATACATATAACCATATAAAGCGTTACAAAGTATTGGACAAATGGCTTGGTCTATTTTCGAACGACATTGTAAAATAATCCAATACGGATTCTTTAAAGTTTACTTTTGTTCACGTGTTTGAATAAATATTGTATGTTCTAAAATACATCAATTAAGTTGGATAGCACCAGCAGTTCATTTTCTTTATTTCAGACCGTTATAGCGACGTATTGGGTATTCTGTTTTCCATAAACACATGGTAGACTTGTGTTTTAATTGGATATATTGGGCATTTTTATTGAATCATTTGTATGCTTAAGGCTGACATTTGCAAGCAATCAGTTGCCTACAAAAATATGGTGTGTTTTTTACACTATCATTATTGCAATGATTTCAAAACAAACGTTTTTTTACGATAAATAAAACCAACACTTCAAATAAATATACTCCTAAATGTTTCTTTGACTGTTGCCTAAAGGAATCGATTGAAATCGACGGTATTTCATGTAATGGGGCGCTTACTCATACAGTTCATGCTGTAAGTTTCCATCCCGTGGTAAATGTTATATTCGGACACATTAGAAAACATTTGCTAAAATTAGCCGAATGACGCAATAAAAGTATATCATTAGTATTTTAGTCACAATTTATGCGTGTTTGATTGAAAATAATGACTAAGCGTAATACTTCCAATAACCACGTTCTAAATTTTGTTACCTGTACCTCTTACTTCATAATCATCACACTAGCGCAAAGGTAAATGTGCACGAAGTTATCAGTGTTTAGGCTGATAAAAGCCAGTTTAATCACTGGATAAGGCCCTCATGATAAACGTTAACTATCATGGAGTTGATATAACAAGATGATACAGAAATGCATACACACGTCAGCACTCCATAGTACAACGGTTGAGATTTATCCGTTCACTGCCATGCTTCGGCCTTAAGTTATATCAATTTATTTTCAATTTTCTACCCGCCGATGATGGCTAACGCTTTATACATCAACATAGATAAGAAATTCAATATTTAAGTATTTTATGAAGAGATAAAACTCATGCGAATTAAATAAATGGATCAGAGTGTTATTAACAATAATTATGTGAAATTAATATAATAACTATTTACTTAAATTAAATAAAAAAAATACCACGACATACAATTGAAAAGAAATTTATTGACATTTTGCTATCTACAGAAATTCGAACTGTTAAATATATATTTAACCAGAAATAACTTCATTATTTCTTTTTCACTGAAAATATTTCAAAATTTCTTTTGAAAATTTAAATAAATGAAGTCATTTCAATAAATAAAAAATTATATTTCAATCAAATTTGATACTTATGATGACATTCATATCAACAATAACAATGATTTTAAGTGTATTTTTTTTAAATATAAACAACAACTATTAATGACAAATGTTAAACAATCTGTAAATGTATTCAGTGTACGTCTGTATTTATTTTTCCCGAACTGATCATTGTAATATATTAATGTTTTAAAAGTTAATACAGGGTTTGCCATGCCCATAAAACACTGTTATGTTTGTTAAATTAAATGACTACACACATTCTAAAGAAGCTGGTTTCTAGCACCCAAAAAAGTATTGTAGTATTAATTTCACAGTTGTAAAGTTTGATTTATTAACAAAAAGTTGATTTATCTGTGGTGCAATCTTGAATCAAAGACAATATCGGTCTTTCTAGAACTAATTTATTAACGACTAGATTTACAATACCAGTATATCCATCAGCTCATTTATACGTACATGTAAAACTGCCGAATGACCACTGACATCACGGTCTGTCTTGTTCAAACCTATTCACCATGCTGTCGTGGATTCCGTTAAAATAAAGGTCTAGTATGCGGCTTGACTTTGAGTTTGCTATATACGTCATTGATACTTAATTGACGTTGTTCAGTCCTTTACCAACGTTGGTGTCTGCTTCTTTCCTTCTCTTTCACTAAATAAAATTGCTAGCGAAAATGCAATTAATGGTAAGCGTGCCTTAAATGTCATATTATCGTCATTCAATAAATATGGTCGACTATCTAATTCGGTCATCTTTAAAATGTTTGACAGTACAATAAGTCCTTTTTTATTACATGTACTAAGTGAAATGTGGGGTTTTAAATTAATTCAACATATCGAATCGGTCCACCGACATGCCTGCAAAAGGTACCTTTGTGTTGATGAAAAAACATAATAAATCATGTGGCCTCGGAGATTGTGGTCGCTACCAAATTGTTATAACTTGACATGGTCGATGCCTAAAATACTGGCTGAAAATTATATGCCCGACACTAGATACGTAAACAAATGTTATAATTTCGTATTGAACACAAACTTAAATGTTTACTTTAAACGGGCCAAAGAAATTAAGAACTTACTTAGCACAAATGGATAGTATTACATTTGGATTAACCAGCATGTCCCAAACCCACACAAATTTATAAATGAGTTTAGAGAAAGGGCTAAGTCCAAATACTTACATAACTTGTGGAGTATAGGTAATACATCTCCCAAACTATATAAACATATTAAGTCACAATCAAACACAAATAATACCTAGACATCCTATGTATGCGCAAATGTACGCACAGTTTTGCCCAACTTCGTTCCGGAACCCTTCCGATAGAAATCGAAACAGGCTGATATCGCGGTATAACGAGAGAACAACGTCTTTAATAGAAATAGAATGCGATTTACATTTCCTATTCATTTCCTATTCAAGTGCCCTGTATTGCAGGATATAAAATAAACATATATACAACATTGTTAAAGCACTTAAAACGCGAAATTTAATTTTTGATCTATTATATAACCTAATTTCGAGGGTTGCCACAGGACTAAGCTATATTTATTTTCAAATTAATGTAAAAGTGTACTTCAAATGTTGTCTCTTACCGAGAAAGTCCTTTATTTCGTTTCGATAGGCTTACAACTCCGTAAACAATTTCTGTCAATTTACTGTAGGCCCTACCTATATTACCGAAATTCAGCTATACAACATGTAAGCATCCTTTACGCAAGCTCCTAGACTTTTGAAGGTTATATGCAGGGGTTATACCGTTATATACCGTATATATTCTCCATAACATTTGTATATGTGTATGTATGCATAAAAATGAATATATTTATATGCAAGTGTGAATGTGCATGCGCGCATGCGTGTGTTTCGGATGATAAGATGTGAATATTAATATTTTTGCTCTACTACACGCAAAAACTGTATAATGTTTTAGCAAGCTATTGTTTAACATAGTTCACAACTTGACAAATGTTTACATACTATGGCCAACCATTTGAGCACATACCATTGTCTTGCATGGGTTGTAATGTATATGTATATGTGCCAGGGGCCGGAGGCCTATATCACAAATAAACATATTCAGATTCAGATACTTCCTTGTTTAACTGTTCTGAATCTGTGTGAGCTCCGAAACAGGTATCCACATTTACTAAGCATCTATTTCGATTGAAAACAAATTGATTACTTTACATTCTAATTGAGGCCAAGTCAAAATCTGCATCCAAAGCGAAATCAATTATAAATGCGCAGCTCTAATAGCGATACAAGTATAGAGACACGTTTATACACACAGATAATTTCTGGATAGCTTTTCCCCCGAACTTTCTTGATGATGAACGGTCCGACGTATCTAACTAAATAATATGCAAATTCGCTCATAGACTTCATTATCCTTGACACTGCTAGTTGATCCATACGGTGTGTAATATTTGTTATTGTTCGTATCTTACTGATAAGCATATATTCCCCAACTTTGAATTTCCACTCTTCCTTCTTTGAGTCAGTACAAAGCTGACATCGCAGCAAGTGTTTGATCGGTGCAATTTAATAATGCTTTCCTCCTTCACGAGATTGTTTTATCTATCCATTTGAAAGATGGCTCTTTGAGGTTTAACTATTCAGAATCTAGTTGCATATGGTAAAACATGCAATAATTATCGTACATCTCACAGATTGTTTTCATGTAAGTTTTTAATTGGGGTAAGAAGTGTGTGCTTCTTGAAATACAATTGTGCCTCACCAAGTTCTTATAATCGTTTGCATAATATTATACTTCAACTATCACAATATTCAATTGGTTTCTAAGAAATACCATTTATAGCGCATAAATGTGTATTTGTTTTTATAATGAAATTGTACCTTTTTATATATACTTGTGTGTACGAGAATACATAAAAAATGCAATTGTGCGTTCCATCTAGATAAAAGAGATGCCCATGGTAATAGATCACTTGCCATTATATGATAATATTTTGTTTGTTGATTTAAATGCCACTTATTGATATTTGATTTTATATACGAGTTTATACATTTATTTATACAATGCGCCATATTTGGTGTGCGAGTACATACCAAATCAACTGGCATCGTTCCTTACCGCTTTGAAAAAAACAGTGATTATTAAGAAAATGCCTCGAAATAAGACATTATAAAATAATATACTTTAAACTAAAACAAAATCGTTCCAGGATAAATTAACATCAGCCATATCAACCAAATCAAGACTAAATACTTTAGTTTTCTTAACAAGGGGACATATTATGAGCAAAGAACAAAACTTCTCGACGAAACATTGTTTTCACAAAAAATACTTCCCTTAGTATAAAGACCTTTAAATTGAATACGTAAAAAAGTAATATTTTAATAAAAGAGTGATCTAGCCTACAAAAGCATCCTACAAACACTATATCTAAGTAGATCAGTCAATGTACTTTAGAAAACTAAGTGTAAATGTGACTTGTTCACATATATTAATGTTTTTGCAGAATTCAATTATAAATAAATGAGTGTATCAGCATAACTGTACAAATAAACATAGTTTAAATCATGATCAAAATAGGGTGTTAAAAAAAGTAAGTCAGTAGAGCTTTTTTAAGTTTGAAAAAAATAAGCACACCCTTATTTTTGAAATCTATGTGAATTCTGTTTAAACTTTTCATTTTTCCAAACTGGGCACAAGTTTTATTTAACTGGTTGGTGTTGGAATTGAAATTGAAAAGTAATGTTTAATACACGTAATGATAATGAATTTTTACAAATATTTTCTTTAAAAAAGCTAAACATATATATTAGCTAAAGCTAATATACTTATTAATTGAAGGTCTTGAATCGATAATTTGTGAACATGTATAAATTTATGCAATTACATAGTATGGTTCAAATATTATCATGAAGAGCTTATATAATAAAATACTTCTCATTTTCGTTTAATACTTATATATTGCGTTTTATGATTTGATTTATTTGCTCATGTTGTCGATTACCATATATCGTTAAAAAGCAACGTTCACATTTCAACGTAAATACGTGTACACCTCAAGAAAACCCATGATAATTCTGTCTCTTTGAGGTTACAGTGGTGCAATATTGGAACGCAGTAGTTGTACACGAAAGGTAATCACTTGTTGTAACATTTGTGTTTATGCGGATGTTTATACTCGATAATGGGTAGTATTATATATATATTATATATATATATCCTATAACATTGACCAATGGAATTCATAACTGAGTTTCACGGGGCAAATGTTGGAGGTAAATAAGAGTTAGCATTTAGATCTAGAGGTGGACAGATGGAAAAAGACACAATCATGTAGCAATCACAACGTATTTGTACAACTGAAAAAATTAGTTATGTCAGACATTAAACTGGATTAGAAACTGATATATGGTTTTGTTGAATATTTTATCCCACATTATGCAGAGAAATTAACATAAACAGAGAGGAACGGACTTGTCCCATGCGTGACACGGGAAAATGGTAGTTAATGCAAATCTCGTCATCGTGGCAATACGCGCATGACGAGATATCGAATGATAGGATACACACCAGTAATTTAAGAGTAATGAGCATTGTTATAACTATGTGTCGTCCATGAACTATGAACGATAACGTGACAAAACGAGCTCAGGAATTGTGTTAGAAAGCGAGCCTTTGGCGAGCTTACTAACGAATTTCCTGGACGAGTTTAATAAAATATGGTATGATATGACAACGAGTGTCAGATCTGTTTTATCAAATTAAATAAATATTTACGCAAACATAATGGTAAATCCCGAATGTTGTTTGCATGTCGTAACGTCATTTGACGTTGCAACGTCTTTTGTGCAAAATAACAAAATGCGATTGGTCAATAAACGAAAACATAGCCAATGAAAACGCTTGGAAATGTTGTATAACACATGTAATATAAAAAAAATATGAAATGGTTATATTACATGGGAAACAGGGTGTGGCATGTGATAAATAAATATATTACTGAATATTAATTACTAAAAACATGTATGCGTACGTTTAATTATTAAATCAATAATATTATTAGTATCTTAATTCTGTCAGACCATGAAGAAACATTAAAAATAAACGTTAGCATTGATCTACTTGTTCAATGTTATGTTAAAGTTACAGCAGGTTCGTGAAATAGCCAACATGCAAACATTTTTAATAGCCGAGACTTGTTGTCGTTATAAATTCAAACAGAGTAGTTGTTTGTGTTTATTTTAACAGAGGTATCGGTTTATTGTCAATATATTCACAACCTCCCCAATATTATTATTAAATTAATATTTCATTAAGTATCGGTCTGGCTTTGTTGAGTGCATTTTACGTCTCGGAAATAGCTGCATCTTTCACAATACAATTACCACAACAGTGGTAGTGAGCATAAATGTAAGGGCCTACACAAGTATAAGTCTGAAATTTGCTTTCGCCTGTGTTTGACTTCATACAAATTAAAAAAAAACTAATGGCTTATTCGCTTTTTCTTATTGTCTAATGTTATAACAGGTGATTAAATCGGTAAATATGTGCGGAAAATTACAGCCAATCTGGCCCATCAATTAATTGCAAAAGGCATGTGCAATAGTTGTTATGTATGTGCGTCGCACGCTTGAAAAAGTTCGATTCAATTTAAGGTTCGACTTTTAATTGGGTTTCTTAATACATTGAAACGACGTGCAAACATTACTTATATAAATCATTATGTGTTGAAAAATAAACATTTATGTAGATACCATTATTTCTTAAAAGTCGATATTTATACATATGTTCGTATACAGTAATGTAGATTAAATCATCGTACGACATTTTGTTTCACCGCCGTAATACGACATGCGGTGTACTCTAAAGAGACGTTACACTTGCAGATCGGTGTATATAGTAACATGCATATGAGCGTGCTTCCGATTTCACCCTGAGCGAATGACCTGTCACTTGAAAGGCCCGTGTACCACATTTAAAGGCCAAAATAATTATTAAACAAAGAATACTTAAGGACCAAAGTCAAAATTGCACATATTACAGCTTTTCTAGACTGTCAATTGGTCAATCATCATTTAACCGAGAACAAAAGGACATCATTCTTTAAAGAGCTTTAACAGTTAAAGACAGCATGTTGCGTGAAAGAAATATGCATGTGATGAGATGCTTTACAACAGTTTTGTCACAATCATTACCAACCCCCATCTTTGTTACCGATATTGATTTGCGAATAACTTATTAATATGTTACTATCACTAGAAATAAAAGCGCGTCATGCAATTCTACTTCATTTTGTTGGCATTTTTCACAATAAAATCGCTTGAAAAATGTGCTCCGCAAATTTATGCGCACAGACAGATCGACATACTTTTTTTTCACATGCAAACTTAAACCATAAATAAGAAGGTATCAACTTTTCACACAGTTGAGTGCTACATGCGTCCCGAGCCTAAAGGTCAATACCAAAAGTCATCATTACAGAATGCAGAATAAATTAATGACAACATGGCTTGACATACTGCCGATATAAAATGTGTTTTCTTTGAACTTAATTACACAATGAATAACAATTTAAATGCTTAATACTTCCTGATCTTTAACATTTGAATTAATCTTACTCGGCATATAAATGGACCACATTCGAAAATGAAGATATCCGTTGAATTGAAGTATTGAAACACGCCACGTTTATGATCAATGCAATCTTCTCTTAAAACACATAGACAAATGGTTTAAGTAGCAATTAGTTTGTGAACTCTCTCAATACTCTGTATACATATTGTCCTTAGGCACACCACATTGTCTCAGCATTAAATGAATTTAACACACACATCAATAATAAAATATCATAGTCATAATGAAATTAGCTTATAAAGTATGTTCGACTGCACGTTTAAAAAAAACGGTCACTCAATAAACGGAGAAAAATAGTTTTGTCTGCTTTTAAAATATAATTATGTCATTATAAAAAGGATGTCCTCACTTGTGCACCAATACATATAAAACATTTATCGCGCCCAATATGTACAAAATAAACAGCTAGGTTTGGATATTAGGTTTTGGAATGTGAAGTTAAATAGCAGCAGCACAAATTATAGTAGATATTGTCGTTTTTGCTGTTTTTATCAACAAACTATAAGCGCACTACTAATTATACTAACAGTTGTCAAAATGAGTTATTGAAATTACAAATAATTAACTGGAATCATACAGTAAGTATTAAGTTCGAGAGAATTTAATATTTGTTTCAAGCAACTGAATCGGTCTACTGAAAGCAAAAAAAATTACGGTGACTCAATCGCAAAATTGGAGAAACAGATAAAACGCAGAACCGTCTGATTAAACATTGAAAGGCACCTATCGCACACATAACTTTATAAAAATACTGATAGGCTCTGGGGCGATGCTCAAGATGTTTTAGTTTGCCAAAATAAGATGATTAGTAAAACACTTTTTCAGAGAGTGACTTTATTGCTATTTTAATAAAGATTTCGGGTAAAGACATTCGGTTAAAAAATATACGGTAAAAGTATTCACGTGCATGAAACAGCAAGGGAGGTAATTACAATTTTATCGCTACAAGGATAATAAGTGTGTTGTTTTTCTTACTTGAGAGATGATTTCAGTTGGTTGCGTCATATGCTATGTTTTCAATTAGATAAATTTAGAAGGAGGTCAAGCTGATATCGTTGAACTGAGTATGTGTGTGTTTTCCCAATAACCCTGTAAGACACAAGACGTTTACGTGGAAGGTAACTATGATGTTTTATAGTGTGTGTTCTAGTGCATCTGCATAACATATTTCTGAATTGGTGCGTATTGAGTAAATACGTCACTGTAAACAATTCTTCTTAAAGCACATGCATTATTTGATTATTTCTGTTAAAACGTTGTAATTAACGTGGAAAAGAGATTAACAAGCGAACTGTGTATTGTCCCCCCAACCTCGGTATACATACATATAGATCCCGGAAAATAAAAAAAGGTTGCTGTGAAATAACATTATCTCCATTGAAACACAAAAATACTTATAATTTCACTGTATCTTCTAGATCCAACGTATTTCCGCGGTGTCTCTTACATAGTGTTAGGGTATTTATGAATCCTAATCGGATCGTGCCCAAATACAACTATGGTTTCATGTTTGTAAATAAATTATCATGTAACTGTCCCTTCTGTGCATGTAAATTGTTCCAACGTTGGAGATGTGTTGCGGTGTTAGAGAAGGGTATATAACTGTGAATGAACCGTCTTTAATTTGGAGATGGGGATTTCATAGTATGTCTGCTTTATTCTGCATCGTAGCTAGGCTCACACGCCGAAGTCTTCAATGGGAATATGTATGTCTGTTTGTATGTCTGTGTATCTGGTTGTTCATACCGATTATATATCTCTAATATATATATAGTTGCGAATCTGACACGTGTTTCATTTGCGTATGAACAAATGTTCTCATGATTAGGATGACTTTAAGTACACCCGAGGGGCGTTATACAACGTTCAATGCATTGGTGAATATGGCATGATAGGTTTAATAAGATTGGTTGACCTGTTTGCTTCGGCAGAATTTATCTTGAAGTGATTTTTTCTGTATAAAAATTAATTTGTATTGATCAGCTGCAAAGCCTTTCAAATAAATTCATTTTGCGAGTATACATAGCAATATGTTGCATGTGTAAAATTATAATAATTAACAATTTTAAAGGC
This sequence comes from Dreissena polymorpha, assembly GCF_020536995.1. Classification (NCBI taxonomy): domain Eukaryota; kingdom Metazoa; phylum Mollusca; class Bivalvia; order Myida; family Dreissenidae; genus Dreissena; species Dreissena polymorpha. The sequence continues at coordinate 51,599,163 of NC_068368.1, read as the reverse complement.
CGTGTAATAACACCGATTTTATATGTAAACGCATAGAATATTGATATTTATATATATTTCAATTTTGTCGACTTCTCCTGGATCAGATTAACCAATACAGTCTTAGAATAACAAAAACCACTTTCTGCCTAGGACAGAGCCATGAAGGACCCTCGATGTGACAGGTACAGACGAAGAGGTGTAGCAATCAACAAGGCCTTTTTGGCTTCTTTTGCTGAGGATACTTGTGATCCACATCAGTTGTTCAGTACGGATCCTACAGTGGTCCGGCTTGATGGCGAGTCGCCTGTGAGGTTACTTGTCCAAGGCTTTTGACATCTAGCAGCACCGCATTAATCTGATCACCGTCTTTTAAGTCTAAGGCGATGACTCGAAGGGTTAATAAATACTGGCTTTCGCTTGTACGTCTTTCTCTGTTGCGGTGCTGACTGTCAGTAAGTATGCCATGGTGCTCCAGGTGTTTATGACCCAACCTTTGACGATATTTTTCATGGTTTGGCAGCAGACTGAGGTCAGGGTTACAGTAATTTGCAGGAACTGTGAGGTCACCCTTTCTAAAGATTGGAGTGCCCATAGCGTGCTTCCAGTCATCGGGTACTGGACCTTGTGTGATGGAGGCTTTAAAATAGGAAAACTAGGGTCAGTGCAGGGGCAATCTCACTGGCGAATTCCTAAAGGAATCTTGGTGGTTGTTCGTCAAATCCTTGTGCCGTATGGGGGTTGTTGTCTAACAGGAATGTTCTCATGACGTGTGTGATGATATCGAAGGGTTGTACCGTTGGGTATTCTACTGAATCCTATGTTGAAGTTTTGGAAAGGTCATTTTCAGTAAAGACAATGCTATAATTTTAGTTTAACCGATGTTTGTAAGGATTTGGACACGGAACTTTGGCATTCGTTGCTGCTTATGAAAAAATACAGCTTCTTCAATTTTCACTAGTGGTGAGATCTCTAATACAGTTGCTGCATTCCTTCTTTCATTACTGTTTTGTCCCTTTGGAGTTGCTTATACATGCTTATATCCTCAGGTATGCCGTTGAATATTAAGCCTTTATGTCTGCTTTCTTTTTCCTCCTTGACAGGTGTTTGACCTTCCTATTAATCCAGGGTTGGTCGAATCTACTTGATGTCAATTGAGAAGGGTTATTTTCGTTTATGATGGAGATCTTTCATAGCGCGATTATTCCAATGACGTAGTGTTGACATGTGAAAGTGGGTCGACATTTATCATATCGGAAATATAAACGGTATGTGTTTTTTAATTAAATGTATCTTTTTACACCGTGTGGTCTAGACAGCCCAAGGTAACCTCTAATTGAATTTTTAAGACACTGTATACATGCATATGGTGATATTCATACTATATAACTTAAAATATAAACATGTTTACCTTTAACCTTTTCGCGTCTGCACGTGTATGTGTTAAACTTTTTTTACACAGAAAAACTAGTCATTAAACGTGTCTTCATGCGGAAACATTAAGCACGCTGTTATACGGTTAGATATAAAATGAAATACAGTACATATTCCGATTCTAAGTTTACGAATCAGGCTATATATGTCTTAAAATAACTTCTTATATATATTTTAAATTATTTATTTAAATACATTGCACCCACTCATGGGTATACCTCGATTTGTCAAATGTTCTGTTGAACATAAAATTCAAATTACCAACAATACTTAGATGGCTGAAAGCAACAAGGTATTTTTATTATAAATAACTTTTTTTCATGTATATTTGGCGTGTATATATATAGCACAGTCTCCACTTTTGTTTTAAATACTAAACATCAACATAAACAGGGACCGTCATAATGGCTCTCGTATGTTATATTCGTATCACGACCAACTTTGCACTTTCCACATGATTTAGAATTTGATAAACTCCAATTATACTTATCCTTTGACAAATCATAGTCTCTCCCTTTCGTCATAAACTATAATATATTCTAAATTGATCTCCCAAAATGAATAAAAACTAGACTTTTTCTGTACTATAAAAGTGTTAACATATTGTTGTAGTTTTTTTACTGAGATCTATTGATATTAATAAGATTTGTCGTTAAAGCCTTTTGCTATGTTTTGAAATGTGACTCGATAAATATCGGTTCGGATTTGAAATACACACACACACACACATTGCTCAACCTGATATGATAACCACACCTTTCCACTCTCGATAAACCAACGTCTACAGCAGAATACTGTAACAACGTTAGAGTTCAAATTTGATAACGAAAATGGCTGCGCCCATAAACCTAGATTATGAAATGCAGTTAGATAAAAGAATATAGGTCTCAGTTCGACAGACTTGAATATTTTAAAAGTGGACACGATATCAAAGAGTTATAGCTGTTCTAGAGATATGGGGTTGAACAGTAAACACAACCTCATGGATAACCATTATGCGTATTTGGTTGAATATATATTATCCTACATGTGTATATTCGAAAAAGGACATACTCGAATAAGATTCCTGAGGTTCAAGTTATTGTTCAATTTGACCTACCGTCTTGTTTCCTGGTTGTAGGCTTGTTGGTTCCTATAACTAACGCGGTATTGTTCTAATCCAAGACGAATCTGTTTGGCTCGTCTTTCCGACATTCATAACGTGGTGAATTCACACCGGCAGATCTATAGAGATACGTTATATAGTGCCAAATACACGGCACAATATAATCAACGCGCAATATGTATACATCAAACCATTACAAATTGATGGTCATTATGCCTCAGTGTGGACACTCCTCACATTCTCCTCGGACTTCCGTATACAGGGAAAGACAATTACCTTCATATCTTTATATCTTCAACAATGATGATGTCCTTGATTGGCATTGGCGCGGCCTGATTGATCAAATTTGTGTATTGTTTCTGCCGTCTAGCTGGGTCCTTCCTGGCTAGCTTTTTCCACAATTTTTCAAAAGGACCTTGGAAACGTGTTCGGGGCCAGCCCTTATATGTCTTTGCTGACGCATGCATGACGTTTACAGGAATTTCCTAGGTTTAAACCGCTGTGGCCAGCGTCGAAGCGCTTAAGTTGTTTGGGTCACGTTGTTTGGGTCACGTTAGGGGCCTTGCAGATAACGATTGTTTTACCACTGGCAAGTCTCGGGCGACACATCCGCGTAAGCATTCTCTGAAACGGATGAGACCGGTTTGTTTTGTATTAAATCTATTTTTCATAACATGGGGTCTGGAAAACCTCTGGTACCCGCTACAAAAACTGTAAGGAGACTATGCATACATATGGCGATATTTATACTACATACTAATTTTAACATAAACAGTTTTACCTTAACAAATTACAGTTCTATACATTCGTTTACTGCTTTTTTACTTTACACAACAAAACACGTGTCTGCATGCGGATATTAAGAATGTTTTATAAGTTGAGATATAAAATGGTATACAAATTCTCTTCTAGGTCTATGTTTTCGAATCTCGGCTGATACATCCACGTTGGCATTCTCTGAAAAGGATGAGACATGTTTGTCGTTCATCTTGCCTTTTATAATACTCACTTTTGGCTACCAACAGTAAGTAGTAGCTTGCCAATAGCATTTATAAAGCGTTTAAAACTCACCTGACAACTGTCATTCAGGTGACCACACAGTTTACTAAGTGGCTTTTAATGTAAAATCCGATCTTATGATAGATATAGTGATATTGAGATTTCGTTTTGCCACAATTTTTCGGTGACTGTGTTCACATATGTCATTTTTTATGATTTTCTTTCGTGTTCGCATGATATTTTAGGAACTTATGATTCTATTTTTAACTGTTTATTAAGCAAATGTACATGTTGAACATGTGCACATTATTTAGTTGTTTCAGTCTTTGCATAATTTTTTTTTAGGCACTAGCCCGGTTGGGCTACCAGCTATGAAATTTCACTAGCCCGAATCAATTTTACCTAGCCCGAATTAAAAGTTATAATTCTGTTACATTTGTAACTATGTTTGTATTGATGAAACATAGAACAATAAAGATTAAACAAATAAACACTTGATTCTGTTTTTATTTACAGTTAATATCATACAAAAAAATTAACACAATGTCTCCTGACATCTCCATCATGGTCATTGTTTGAGTCTCGACATCCAGGTTTGACATATCATGTATGCTCCTTCGGGTGGCCTGAAAAAAACTAATGTATAACATGATGTAGCGTAATTACACATCGTATGTAGAGAACACACAGTAACAACCAAAGTTTATTTCTGTTTTCATCGAGATTAATTTCTGTAAAATAATTTCTAACACAACGCTTCTAATGTTCATGAAGTACAATTTTACAGCGCGGCGGCCAACATGGCGCCACGTCGAGAAAACGTGACTGCTCAACTCGATTGTCAAACTAGGACTCTCGAATTGTCGTTCTTACAACAAAGCACAACATTGTATTCCAAGTTACATGAACATAAAATTTAGATATTTCCTATCTCATTCTTGGTTGGTTAACTGTTCTCTTCCCCCGATTTTCTAAACCCACCCTTTCGAATAACCCTTGTTAATTGGATGGATGCTCATGCATCTATCACACGTCACAGCAGAAAAGTGCAATACACAATTATCACTTTAGGAACAGGAGACCTCATTTCATTAGCATACTAGATCATACAAACAGATGCTCTCTTTGGACATCCCACATTGATAATATGAAACCTAACACTTCTATAATCGATTATGCAAACCCCGATACACATTCGATACACATTCAATACGAACTTGCATCGTTATGTATCTTGGGAAATTAGAATTACCCTTATATTCATAAGAATAAACAATATGCATACACCGTTATGTCACACAATGGTATAAATTTTCAAAACACATATCTGAATAAAGTAAATAAAATGTCAAACTAGCAATACTACCTGTGCATAAGACGTAGCACAAGGAGGCAACTTTCCTGCCCAAACTTCTGAGTATTCTAAATCTAAAACCACATTTGTAGCAGTAGTTCTATTGTCTAAGCCACATATGGTTTGTCGCTGATTTGCCAATTGTACCAGCACCTAAAATGCAGTATAATACACCTTTGAATTTACTGTCAGGATTTGTTCCTTGACAAATAAACTTTATCTGTAAAAAACTATACTTGTAAGTTAGTGCATGAAATTTAATTGCATATTTTTTTACATTATGTATGACATGTACGTACCAGCAAGTCAGCAATGCAGACGCATAATCAAATTTCTCAATACTTGGAGACATCAAAACGAAGCCAAGACTGATTATTTTTCCATGACATTTGGATTTTTCGTTTTGTGGTTCATATTTTGTGTTGCTACCTTCATTCTCATTTTGCGGTTGATGTGTGTGCGATGCGCCCTCAAAATAACACAAAAAATACATTAAAATAAATGTATCGCCGCTAGTTCTCCACCAAGTAATAATAATTGTTATAGCGTCTCGCGAGATCGACTTACAACACTGTTCAATAAGCGTCTAATCAATAAGTGTTCAAGGGAAATAACCAATGCAGTCTTGAATAAGCGTCTATATGAAGCTAAGTTACTAAGTTCGGACACGAAAAAAGCACTCGACCCATCGGGCTACCGGCTTAGAATTTTCACTCGACAGACGCAAAAATCACTCGACCCGGTCGACGGTCGAGCGGGTTACGGCCAATAATGTTGTTTAAATCTAATTATTTCTCGGGATTATTTAGTCCGTTAATTACCTTTAAAACGATCATTTTAACTGGATGAAACTCTATATGATCTTTATATTCAGCGTCTTAATATGGTGGAAGTACACCTATAGTAAGGTCGATCCGTTTCAGTGAGTCAAGGAATTATAACACCTACGTTTTGTTCTCTAGCAAAACTATGCGAATAATAAATGCGTATGTCTATTCAAGTTACTTAATCAGGGGTCATATTGTGAGATTGTTCCAGTCAGATTGATCTTTCATTATGTTATTGTTTAATTTCCTTTTACACATACTTGCTGTACCTCACACTGACAACGCGCATTACATCGATCAATTTAATTTACATTCTTGCATTATGTCCAATAAGAACAACTTGCTCATGTTGATCTTTTATGATACCGTGATGTCCATCTTTCGACATTTTTTCATTCTGTACTTATGGAAATCAAATAGAAATAAGCAGTTTATGAAATAATGTGGTGCACCTTAATTCAGCAGTATCTTAAACTTAAAGAGTTTTTACATCATATTATATCTTCCGTTTCTATTTGGCTTAATCTATGAGTTAGGAAAAATCAGACTGATAATTTCGAGATATGCTAGTCGTCTGTTACACGTGTACATCATTGAAACTAACCGCTATGCTTCATACGTTGTTTCTCGGCACAAGCCTGCTTGCGATGATTGACATTATTCTTTTGCTGCAAGATGTATGCCGTTTACATTTTGATTTGCACATTTTGGTTACAAATCGTTTTGGAAGGCTGGTATAATTGACGCAAAAGAAAAATCACGTTTGCATTATGCGCTCATTTAATGGATATACGATATCGTTAACACAAACATTAATCCATTTTGTATCTGCAGACTCTTATTTTAATAGCACTTTACTTTAATATATAATATACTTTTTACCACATACACACACTTTGACAGTTGCGTTTGGGTGAAGAATATCTTTTAAAATAACAAACGGAGAGTGGGCTGTTTGTTTGTTTCGTGTTTTTTATTCAAAATTGAAATAAATGTCTACACTTGTTTTCTTCAACAAGACAAATGTTGTATGATATTGTGTAAATCGTTTCTATCTGTTATATTTGTTTCGACAAAATGCTCTAAGTTAGTAACTATATTTGTACAATTTTCAGAGTGTTCTCACTTGAGACCTACTCGAGATCCAGAGTCGGATTAAGAACATCGATATCATTGCACTATAAATTGGACATGTATTCTTGAATTACTCACATGATGCAGAGTGCTTTGAAACATATATTGGTTACCTGCTCATGTGTAATTAGATTCTGGTACGAATGTATCAATGGGCGTATTTCAATGAATGAAAAGGTAAATAAACCAGTCATACAATAAATTTCGGTTGAAGTTTTGCTGCATTGTTTAAACGCAACCATCCTATGGTAGTTGTTTACTTTTTTCCAGTTCGCTGGATATGTAGGTTACAAGAACTTAATATATTGAACGTGTTTAAACTTAAAATAATTCGAAACAGAGGCCGTATAATGTTTGTAGACGTATTTAGCAAAATAGCTAAATAGAGCGAAATAAAATCAGATTACATAGTGGTCCTTATGTGCGCTTTGTTTCAATCATGCATCTAGTACCACGATCGGTCCACGCAAATTAGGTACCATTTAAAATATACACTTTATTAACAAAACATAACAAGTCTTCTATGAAATAATGTGACACAAAAGTGTTACTTTGTATTTAATGTGTAACAAGCTTTCATTGTCCGCTTTGATCGATTGATATCCCTAAGGTATAAACCGGCCAAGCCTAGATCGTCACTACATTCACCAAGTTTCAACTTGTAATATCAGTTTAGGCATTTTGTGGAAAATGTATTGCCTAAAGGTTATGCAGTTTAATATACATTTTTGAGTTATTAAATGATGGATAGGCCCATGCGTACACACAAGTTTATACTGATTCATTTAATAAAGTCGCAGGTCTAAACATATTATAAATATAGTGTTGATTTAGTATCGGCCTACACATATTAGACGCAAATACAATTTAGTGTCAACTTTGTAAACTCACACAAATCAAACAATAAAATGGAGATTTCAAGCATAGTCTTACATTTAAAGCGCGTTTTACAAAATTTATAATACAAACTATAGTTAGTCATAATATGTATAATAACAATAAATAATTTCCCACATTTTTTTTTTAAATAAACATAGTTTTTTGCATTTTAAGACGTGTATAGTTTGTTTATCATAATATTCTTGACAAACGTTACCCTTTCTTACATCCCGATACAGCGGACGTATAAGAGAAAAGTGATATTCATATTCGAGACTATTACAAAAGGTCACTTTCTTGTTATCAAAGGTTATTATATTAGTTATGTACCTTATTTTAAGATTATGTGCGTGACGTCAAAAGTGGTAACAACCAGATCACAAGTTTGTAATTTTTGTTAGTTTCTTTTTAATTAACAAATTATCAATAAAATGACATTCTCTTAAGAAAAATCAGTATGCTTATGTTAAATGTAGAATGAAGTCAATATATAGGCGATTCATGTGAAGCCAGTATTAACCAATATCTTGATATCGCGAAACACGTTTTGGACTCATTGATTGTTGCTACGTGATTATCGCTAAACCTCGTCTTTGCATGCATTACTCAGTTATCACGTGACAGTCTTAAGCAGTAGAGTTGTTATCTTCCATAAGATTAATAAATGTCACTTGAAGGTAATCTTGAATCTGCTCGGTTCGACACTTTATGGATAACATTCAAATGGTGTGTTCTGGAATATTTATTTTAACATTCATAATGTGATAGTAAATTTCCAATTCACTTCAACTTCTAACGGTGTGTTCGCTAATCGTCGAACTGCAAAATGGCGAGGCGGTATGATGCAATTCTTGATAATGATTCTGATGAACTGTTATACTGGTGTTCGCAGTGCAAAGAACGGTCTTTAGAGATAGAAGCAGATTATTACTGTAAAAAGTGTCATACATTCTATTGTGGAACTTGTACTGACCACCATAGTCATGGTGGGTGGTTTAATAAAAAGTATCTTTATGGAAAACATAAAATACATAAGTGGCCCGTTTCTAAGAAGATGGAAGATATTCTACTTAAGTGTGAAGTCCATGAAGATGAAAATTTGACAGCGTTCTGCAATGAACATGATCAGCTCTGCTGCTCAATCTGTGTCACACTTTGTCACAGGTATTTCAAAATAATTATCTTAAATCATGGCGTTGATACTGTTTTACCGAGTCAGTCAGTATTTTAATCGGAAGACAACGTGTCTTTCTGCTCTTAACGTCGACTATAAGTCCCGATAATCACCATATTTCTGAGACATATTTTAGCTCACGCCTCGCTTATGGTGACCTTTTCTGGTCACATTTTGTCCGTCGTGCAACGTCCTCTATGCCTCGCTTAATTGTACTGTGTGAACATAAGACACACATATATTTGCAAATCTTTATGATACTTGGTCATATAATAGATATATCGCCCTCGGCCCGTCAATACTTGGTCAGGCACAATTAAATTCGAAGGAAAAAGCTTGTGAAATCGTTACATATAACATGTGTGAAGCTCGCAGCAATATCTGGTAGTGTTGCTAAAATTGCGTTGTGGAGAAAAACGTGATATAAAACTGTCAATTAAATTAGGGCCGACTACACCCTTTTTTAAAGCTGCCATTGAAATGGAAAAAAACACAGACGATTTTAATACTTTAAATGAGTAAATATAAGACAACGTAAAGACACGTTATACTTTTCCATAGACATTGTTTTTTATCTTCTCTTACTGAGAAATCGCAAAAGGCGCATAAAACATTTTGCCGGTTTTGCAGTTAGACCGCTGGAAGACAATAGCTTTTCCTCTAGAGCTCGCATACTTCTCCCACGATCTGTCAGATGCTAACTTCCTTCTGGAAAATGCCCCAGATAATGCCTTCTGGAAAGGCGTGTCCAATTTCTAATCGTCCAAATAATTCATATGTCAAGAGATCAGAGCTAAAAGCCCGCCAGGGCATATTCTCTCAAACCCATCAGAACAGTATTCAATCAATATCTAGTTGACCCAACCTGCAAGTTGTGTAATCGTGAACCAGAAAATATAAAAAAATATTCGTCGCCACCTGTATAAATTCAATATTTGGATATGCTCCCATAAATAGTTATTAATGATTGTGTTCTTATTATCAAACTTAAATTATCTCTCGTTTATCATTGCGATGAGCGTCAGAAGACATTGATCATGGATATTCTATTATACGAATAATGTGTAACTCTATTTATAAACTCAGAAGAAGACATTTTGTAACATAAAATAAATACATTTTTGTCGATAAACGATTCAGATCAGAAAAGTATAATTTTGACTCTTTTTTTTTGTTTCCAGGTTCTCAAATTTAAGAAAAGTCTGGAAAAGACTCCTGTATTGTGTAAATTCACTTCTCTTTACTAAGCCAACATTTGTGCTTCGTTCATACGCAAGCGCACATCGAAGTCAAATAACTGTTTCGTTTGCATTCACTTGTAGAAAAAGAATCCAGGATATATCAGTAATTTTGTCATGACCAATTTTTATTATTAACAAATTTATCCGAGAAAATCCGTATATTTCGTCCGACAAATACTCGCTTACCAGAAGCGAACATGGTGAAAAAAGTTATTTAGGCTATGCGTCGGATTATTCTGGTCATGACTAAGTTTCCTCAGATTTCCTTGAACAGGTTGAGACTTTTTTCATTTAATATTCATCTCAATACACCAGTTACAAAAAAACTTGACGAATTCTTTAAAAGGCATGTGGCTGTCATCATTTGCTTTAACATTATTGCAGGGAAGCTGTTGACGTCATTGACATTATTGAAATCCGATGATTTGTTTTACATTTAGCAATCAATCTTTATTTTTGGTTGTAAAATCAGACATAGTGGAATCGCAACACTGGCAATTTTACGTTTTTATATGAATATTTCTGATTGTCTGTAAAAACAAATGACAAACACCAAGTCTTGTTTAAAGCTACATTTTGTTTTTCATATGTAATCAGTCAAACAATTGTTAAGCAATCGCTACTTCACTTGAAAACGAAGAACTTGCACCATTTATATAAAACTACCAGGCAACAAAATATTATTTAATGATAACGTATATGTGGTTAAAGGGGCCTTTTCACAGATTTTGGCATTTTTTAACTTATTCATTAAATGCTTTATATCGATAAATGTAAACATTGGATCGTAAAAGCTCCAGTAAAAAATCAAGAATAAAATTAAAAAAAGGAAAAGAACATTGCCCGGACCAGGTTTCGAACCAGTGACCCCTGGAGTCCTGCCAGAGTCCCGAAGTAAAAACGCCTAAGCCTACTGAGCTATTCCGCCGAGTACATATGTATGAAGTATTTCATACCTTATATAAGCAATCTTCGTAGTTTCACAAAATTTAACGACAAAAACAGAACTCTCCAAATTATTCAATCGTTTCGCGTTGCAACGCTTTATAATTTTTAGGTTTTAAAATCGTCAAAAGATGCATATAATGGCTATATTAGACCATGGTAAATGTTCAGTATTACTGTTTCCTCACAAATATCATAACTAAAACGAAAATTTGCGAATCTGAAACAACTTTTTTCAATTTTGTCAATTTACCAAAGCGTGAAAAGATCCCTTTAAGGTAATTGAATAACATACCTGCAATAATGCACTACCATTACCTGGTAGGCTACCTATGAGAAAATAACATGGTTTATTGCTGCCCCCATGTAAAACTAAGTTAGACAAATTTATTCTATGCCGTCAAATTATCATTAATTTGAACATATAAAGTAACATATCATATATGATTAAAGATATAATATACAATGTTTTTAATTTAATGAATTGACTGTATACAGAGACTAAATCCATGTCATTTCAAAATGTTCATATTCTTTCAAGCTTGCATATGAAAATTTAATACAGCATCATGATAGCTTGAAACACACAATTCGCTCCATATCAACACTGGCATTCGGAAGAACAAGTACACACAGCTGTATGTAAACATTCTGCAGGATATTATGCTTCTTTCAATTATTGGATACAATGTTGCACGTATTTAAGTTTGACGAATGCAAACATATCAATCCTTTATAGCACATTAACTATGTCAATGTTATTGTTATCTGCTATATTGCAAGGCTGTGTTGTTCTACTTTTTACGGTAAGATGTCCATCAATTAGTGTTATAGTTTTTAACGGTATTTATGGACAGGTCGTTATAAACATGCATATAATTATTTGTTATGCAATTTTTACAGTAATGGCAAGCAGCGTGGATAGATACCCTCGTACAATCTCATCTACCTGTTTGTAAAGGATGGTATGTTTGATTTCTCTGACTGTCGGCTGTTCTTCAACCAGTTACTTGTGCCATTTAAGAGACTTTTTCAATACCACCAGGTTGTGATCAATTAAACAGATCCTGGATTTTTACCTGAAGTGAGCTTGACAATGGTGATGAAACAAAGTTTAATGTATTGATAAAATGTGTCAGCATCACTGACATACTTCAGGTACCATTTCCGGTAAAAACCTCAGCTAAGCAATAAAGATATGTGATAACAAACGGGAAGTTTGCAGGTGACATGTGTTGGCATATTCTACACGCCCATTGCCTGATGTTGAAAGGCCTGTTAAAGAATAAATAAACAAATATATTCAGGTTTTTGACAAGCGCATTAATAGAGAATATATGGTTAATTACTTTAATCATGTGCTATCAGACTAGGCTGATATGGCGTAGAAAATTGGAGTCGTTTTGAGTCCTAAGTTTCGAATTGTGTATAAAATGCAATTATGGAATAAATTAAATGTCATACTTTGGTTTTATAGTATTCATTCATTAGTGTTTATCATATGTTCATTTTGTTAAATTATGTTTTTGAAATATGAGTCATTTTGTACTTAACACTGGCAAAACGTACAGTTCAATTGCTCGCAATTATAGAAGCATAGTATGTGTTCATTGGGTTTCTAAAACAAAGTGGAAATTAAATACAATCCTGAAAATACAATTTTTGAGACTTAATACCCATTTTCCAAGCTTGCTAAAATGGTGTCCAATACATATTATACAACTTGCTTGGAATAGTCACGTTGTCCAATATTCACTGAACAGTTCGAAATATTATTTCCGATGACCAGACGATTTACCGCGTAGAACTTTCTTATTCCCTTGGTGAAATCTGAAGGTCAGGAATTTTCGGGTGAACTTTAATTAGTTCATTTAAACGAAATTCAGTCAACCGATAGGAATGTTACCTTTTTCAAAAAAGGTAGTAAATCAGATGAGATAAGTTCGGTGTGTATGGGGAATGGGTATTTTGTGACCCAATTGTCGACACAAACTTATACCAATTACAGGCAAAGAAAATAACTAAACTCAGACATTAATCTCAGAAACAAATAATGATTCGCATTACTTTAATTTAATTTAATTTAAGTGACATTTTCGTTCACTTACTAGTAACACATGACCGGAAGAAAAGCTGTTGTTGGTCCCCGAGATAAGACATGTATTAGTCGATTCCACCGTCCGTCTGGCCGTTTGCCCTTAAGTTTGTTCTTAAGACCGTCCCGCTTCTTTTTCTCAGAATAACGCAGGACGTATTGCAGTGATTTCAATAAAACTATATATAATTATAAATCCCTCTAACAGGGGGCTCAACGCATAAAGTACAAGACCCATAACTCTTTCTTCAGAAGATCATGTGTTATTGTCCTACAATCGCTGTTTTTGTGTGAACCAGTAATCCCTTTGGTATTTATAAAACTTAACTTTTGAATATAGATGGTATTGAGAAGGAGTGAGTACAATAACAAGACTCAGAGAAAGCATATTCTGTACAAGAAACACAACTCTGTTGTCAGTATTTTCGGAGTTATGATCAATTGCGTGTTTGTTTGTACGTTTTTTGTGCAGTATAACTTCACACAGTTCAACTTGTGCAAAGTACAAATCGAAAATAATTTACTATATTAAAATGTAACTTAGTGTCTTCATAAAGTGCGTTGAGTGAAAGTGCTGAGAAACAGAGACATACCTTGTTCTTCAATACGTAAAGAGTTATTGCCCATTGTCAATTTTATTGTGCACTGTATAAATCAATAAGCATTGAACTGATTGACTTCGTGTACACTATATTGTACAGTTACAACTTAAGAGATTTAGATACAACTGCATAAATATATGGAGAACCATGTGTTTAAGTTCCAATTCCAATAACTATAATACCCTCTTAAGTGTTTTTGGAGATATTCCCTTCTTCAATTTCTTGTATAAAGCCAAACTAAGAACGTATATTGTATAGTGCATAAAATGACCCCAAAGTATTAAAGAGGTTCAAATTAAACCTCATACAATAATTTACGACTTCAAAAGGAAGTTAGGAATTCAAACATCACATTTTTTTCTTTGATTTTCATGGCAAAATTTCCTTTCCATGGTAATACTACATACAATTACAATTATACAATTGGTTTTAATTAGCATTCACATTATCAATAGAGAAAACAAGATATTAGTATGAATGTTGTTCAATATATACAAAAAAATATAATATAAATATAATATATAATGGTATCTTTAGCCGGCGGCGGGAAAAAATGTCAATGTCACAACTAAAGACAAAATGACGGTTTTTGCAAGTTGGTTCATAAATACGCCATTATGGGTTAAAAAATAAGTAACCAAGACAAATAAGCATGACGCGTAGCACTCAAACTCAAAACTATCTAGGTCCAAGATCGAGGCCACAATTCAAGGTTTAGAATCCAATTTTTGTTTCTCTGCATTTATCCTGAGCGTACTTTTATCCATCAAAAATAAATTTTGAAATAACTTGTAAGGCGTAAAACGCCTTTGTTTCCTGCAAGAACCATGTACATAGGTAAATGTCAATGCAACAATGTCAATGTAATGTTTAGTTTTACATTTAAGGAATAATTTCATAACAGTTTATCCGGAGCACAACTTTGATCAGTATGGATGAACTAAGAACCAAATCATTAAGCTCAAGAGTCGTTAAAATTCAATATAGTACTTTCAAATTTACAAAACATACTCATTGACTCTTTGTATGAGGCATATATTTATCCATTACAAACATATTTTCAAAAAACTGGTCTTAAGTTAAAAGTATGATGAGACCGGATTTTGTGCACAAAACAACGGTCTAGGTAATTACAGTCATGGTCAAACTTGTTGATGTTAAATTAAGGTATTTGAAAATTACTTACCATGGTAAGAATTATTGTTAGGCGCCAAAACCAAGAAAAAAAGTCAAGATCAAAATATAAAACGAATACATGACTATTTATTCCAAGCCATAACGAAACACAAGATTGATAAAATGATAACGATAATTAGCCAGATATGCATATCATATCAAACCGCATCAAATCTGCGCAATTACATCATATAAAATAATACGAGACTTGGCAGTATCAAATTTGGTCTGCGCGTATGTCCTTACTACATCAAATGGTTTTACTATCGCTAAAACGCATTGTTTAAATAAGTTTTATGTTAAGCGGAAATTTTAGCCATATAACATTGGTCAGTTAATATATCTAATACTTTGTGTGGTGCTTTGTCGTATTCCCTCTGCGACTTTTTGTGATGTCACTGTGATAAATTAGGCGATTAAAAATCCACACACTAAGAAGTGAAATTTATACGCACCCGGACTAACTTAATATTGAAAACTACTAAAGGACACATAATTTATGTGTGCAAGTCTTCTTGAGATATAAAGCTTTGAAATAATAATGTGTAAAATAATATTAATACAAAACACCATTTTTTTTTCTTAACATTGTATTATTATTCGAGTGTTTGCTTTCAGACCATGCACTACAGTGACAGTTAAATCTAAGGCTGCAAAAATCAAGTCAAAAGACCTCAATGAACTGCAGGTACAAGTCCTAAAAAATCTCACAAAAATGAACCAGCTTCAGACGCATCAGCAGAACAGCATCGAATCTCTTAATGTTACATACGATCAACTTGTGAGCTCTCTGGTGGCCGACATGCGACTAAATATTAATTCCTATTTATGTGAGTGTGAAAACAGTATTATGAATGGAGAACATGAAAATGAGCAACACACAGTGCATGAAATTCGTCAAAAAATAAGTTTTATATTATCTGCTTTTGAGAACGGAATCGTAAAGGCAAAGACATATGAGAAGACAATAAAGCAAGTTGATTTTATGGATGTGGTAAACACCTGCAAACGACATCAGACTGAATTGTTTCGACTGAATGAAGCCTTAAATAAAAATCAGACTAGTCCGGAACTCTCTTTTATTCTAAGGTATAAAAGTCGACACAACATACAAAAATATGAAACATTTTTGAAAGATAACTTTCCGAATCATGAATTGAATGTCCGAACCATATGTACCCAATCATTGAACATTGAACAAAGTACTGCAGACACACGCTTTAAAACAGCCGTATGTGTACTGCCGAATGGACACATTTTTGTGGCAGAAAGAGATAAAAGGTCAGTCACGCTTCTTAATCAAACTTACGACCCTGTGAGTCACTTGGATATATTTACTTATCCTTGGGACATCTGCCTGATAACACCCAATGAAGTTGCAGTAACTTTGGATGATGGCAACACACATGTGGTACAGTTTATCACAGTGCACAACAGACGTTTGGTGATAGACAGGACACTTCCATTACAACATCAGTGTAGAGGCATTGACCACCACCAGGGAACCTTGTTCGTCACTTCTGGTACTGCACTGTACAAATACTCAATGACTGGAAAGCTGATCAGCAAACTTTACGAAGATACATCTGGTATTAATCATGTTCAAATCTTTCTATAATCATTATGTTATAAATATACTGATCTGTAGATTGTATAATGTTCCATTTATAGTCGGGCCCCTGTCTGCAAGGAGGATATTCAATTTTATTATTCAACATTTGAAAATAGTGGCAGTAAATGACATGTTAATAAACTGAGTTAATGTTAAATTCATATTCTTTGACATGATTGTATTGATGTTATATTCAAATTACCATAAATGTGTAATTTGTTGTATATCTTAAACTTGTTTGATTATAATAGACGGAATCTTTAGAGTTTTTATTACTTTAGTTATTGTGTTAAAGCGTTCATATATACAAATGATTTAGATATCAACCTTTAATAATGTCCGAAGAAAAGTTAAATAGAAATACCAATTTTGGTTGTTTGGAAAACTATTCTTCTTATATTACTTATGCTCATACTTAATTGCACATTCAGACCTATGAGTTCTATATATCGGTGTCATTGTTACCATGGATCATGGACGTCGGTTTGTCCGTCGTTCAATCAGTTCTGATATGGACACACAACTTTTTCAATGAGGGACTAATTACTTAAGACAAATTCTTATCTCATTGTTCATATAAAGTTGTGCTTTGCACTGAACAGGAATCGCGCAATATGTTTAAGTGGGCTATATTGATTAGTACAGCGTCCTGCGATATGAGTCGTATTGTGTGCTAGGTGCGTCGTCAACTTGTATACTGTTACCACTTTAGGGGCCGCATAAGTTGATAAATGTTAATTCTCTTCGCATATATAGGAATAGAATATCGAATAACAAATATGTAAATTCGTCAAAGTCACTTTTAAATGCAAAAGGTCAAATCAAAGTAGTTCGCCGAACTAGCGTGTACCAAAAGCTTAATAAAATAAAACATAAGTGAGATATTATTTACACACACGCACATACACAAACAATCCATAGGTCAATGGAAAAGATCTCAATTTGCAATCAAATTGAGAATACAAGATACTGAGAAATGTATCTGAAAACTGTGTTGACGGACATAACTATGTGATAATTGAACTATTATGTTATTTAAGCTATAAAACATTTATTTAATAGTAATGATCGTTAAAATACATCGATATTCTACTCTGTATTGCAGTATGCTGTTGTGCGGTGTGCCCCACAGGTGACAAAGTGTACGTCACCAACTGGGACCAGCACAAGCTCCTTACCCTGGGAATGGATGGATCATGCCTGGCTTGCTTCACTGACCCTGAACTAGAATACCCTGGTGGGGTACATGTGTTACCTGCAGGGCAGGTGCTGGTGTGTGGATGGGGGTCACACAACATCATCCAGGTGGACAATGAGGGCAGGAAGAAGCTTGCGAATTTTAATTCAGGGTTTATGAGGTACCCTTGGTCAGTCTACTACAACAAAATTACATCATCCATTATAGTGGGTGGGGATGAATGGAACAGAATCACATTTTTTGAATTGCTATAGCTTAATTGCACAAGTTAATGTAAAACAGCAATACGTGATTTAAACTACAGCTGCATTTCTACGTGTGTACTTAGTTTGTACGTGTAATAAACCAATGTGTATGTAATTATAGATTCATATAAAATGTAATCATATGCATGTATCAATATTTTCTTTAATAGTGTGAAGTGTTACTTAGATATAAATCTTGCGTATTGTGTAAATTCTATTTATTAAATTTTAGAAATGATTGATTTTACATAATCAAAGATGTACATTACTTTTTTCTTTTTGATTCAAAGATGAACATGTCTTGTGCAAAATGTTTAGATTGATATTTCGATTATGTATTATTTGTGTACGCTTCATTAAAGTAAATGAATATGCACAGTATTGTTTAAATTAATTATAGCAAAAAAAACAATCCACCTGCGATGCTTTAAATGAGAAATCCCGTTCTTTTAAAAACCTGTAAAAACCCTTCATTTAAGGAATTTCGTGCATATACAAAAGTTTTCGACACTCTTCGAAACCAAAAATATTTGTTTTACAGCTCAGTTCATGGATACGATGACAATATGAACATGTTACACATTTAAACTTTTTTAATATTTTTTTAACTTACATACATAGTTTCCTGTACGTATTTTTGTAATGAAAATCGATGGACATTAGCGATTTAAAACGTATCATATTTGGTCTCGTGTACTATTGTTTATCAATAAAACGTTTTCTTAGGTATTTGAGAGCATTACATTCAAGTAAATAACGGAATTCATCGGCAATATGAGTATTTGAGTTACATAAACGACACAGAATTTGGTTCAATTATATTCCATGCCAACTTCCAGTTGCGACGGGTAACCTTTTATTTCTTGTGCAAGTTCGTATCATGTATTTAATAATTTATCTGGTGTTTTTACTATTTAAGTTTCCAAACCAAAAGCATTTTTAAACAACCTATAATTACTGTATTTACCTGAATTATTTATAGATGAGTACCATTCATGAATAAACAGATCGGTTAGTTTTTGTTTCATTCCTTGAATGAGTCAGGTGCAATTATGAAAATCATGAGGTTTCCATATATTCATCATTCGCATTTAACCAAAATAATGCGAATACACTATTCAATCGAACTTAGTGCTTTCCGTTGCATATATATGACATAATGGTTGCAATTTTGAAGTGATAATTTAAAACACAGTGGATGGACTAATTTAGACCAAAAAACAATCATTCTAGTTTATATATCAATTTGGAGAGGCTATACTCCAGTTTCTCTGTAAAAAAAATGCTGTCAGGCCTTAACCCCTAATATATTTTTTGAACTTCAACCGGACTTTTTCTTTACATTGTTATTTCCAAGCCCCCAACATTCCCAGCCGTACAAAAGAATAGATTGTATAATCTTGTTAAATAGATCAATTTTCATATCTATTTGTAAAACAAGATTACAACATTTATTGATAAGACAATGCATAGCTTTGATTGCCTGTTCGGTTAGGTACTCTAGTTGATGAGTACATTCCAAACATGAAAGTCATGAGCGTTTCAGTTTTACACAAACATAAATTTTAAGATTTTCCCTATGCAATAACATGGCATTATTTTAATAAACTGTAAGATGACTTATCGAATTGATAAAATAGACTAAATATAAAAGTAATCTCGGCTTTGCGGTTTTAAACAAGATCTTCTTTAAATCCCAAATAAAGTGTGTGCAAAAATGGTTGCGCCAGTTTTTACCACTGGGACCTATTTCTTAGGTTTTCGGTTTCAGACAAAAACATTTGATAAACGTAATCATTTTATACGCCTATGTAAACCTTGAACCTTCAGTGCGAAGTTATTACACAAAAATACAGTTGTTTAAAAGAAAAGCACTTTCCTTGTTCAAAGACGAGTTAAACCAAATTAATAGTATAAGCATCAATCTAAAATCGCATAAAACATGTGTGTGGCTATGAATTAGTCATGGTCAACTTTGGTAAAAGGGGAGTAAAAAGTCATATCATTGAAATAAAAATGTCAAAATAAACTATAATTTGATAGAACAAACTTTCAAGAATCAGTCTGTGCTGAATTTTACACTACTTAACTAAGATAAAAGTAATGTTAAGTTGCAGAAAGGATTCTGCAATTTCAACAAAATTGAGCGCACGTTTAGCGACGTCGTATCCAATGAGATTTCTCATGTAAAGGCTTGCTGAATTAGCACAAACAAACTAATAACACGTTTTTTACACTACTTAACTAACATAAAAGTAATGTTAAGTTGCAGAAAGGATTCTGCAATTTCAACAAAATTGAGCGCACGTTTAGCGACGTCGTATCCAATGAGATTTCTCATGTAAAGGCTTGCTGAATTAGCACAAACAAACTAATAACACGCCAAAGATCACACATCAAATTATATTATAATTTTCATAGACGACTACCTAAGGAACATTTTAAAGAATTTCGAAAAATATCCGCTCAGCGGCTGTGGCGATGATGCATTATGAAGAAAAGTCCAGAAAAGTACATATGGAAAGAACACACGCATGGATTCCCGAAGGAAATCACGTTGCGAAAAGCTCACCATGAACACATTGTGGTCAGGTTTAATAAAACACTGATGAAACCCCTGAGCGGGGTTTGATTTTTCCAAACATACAATTTGTACACATTTTGAAGGGGACCATAAGAGCATCTTAAATACAAAGTATAAAATTTTTTGATTTCGCCGTTTTAAAACAATACGTTTAAGGCACATCCCCTATAAAAGTATTTGTTATACTGCTGACTTCTGAGCGAGGCTAGTGTATAATCCGCCGGGCATTAATTGAAAACGTCATAAACGACAATTAGATAATACCGCCTGCCACATATAACAGCCAAAAGCTGGAAATACCTGGGGCGGACAAAAAGGGCATTTTTGAAAAACAACTTTCTAGAGAACCTTTAGGTGAAGCGCATCATAAAAATTTAAAAGCCATGAGCGATACGGCTCTGCATAAAAAGATTGTCAAAGGTTTTTCACTATATACGTCAATGTATAACTGGTGGCCCCCAGGTTGAGGCCACATTTAACACCACATAAAATACTAGCTTAGTTCTTAAAGGACCTCGTGATGTCATTGAAACAGGTCACTTCCATGTGGCGATACGCAATTGAATCTTCTTAACTCATTGAAAACGTTTTAAGTGCGTTCTTTTGGTGGAATCAACAGGTCACAACATCATAATAATGATAAAGCTATAACATGCTATATACGTAATTCACGATTTGTCAGCGTAATTGATATGCAATTTGTGTTTGCACTATGAATGAACAGTTGGATGCTTACTTTAAGTACCGTTTTTTAGTTTGATTTTATTACTTTTAGGGATTTATTATTTTTAATAACACAACCGAAATACACCACTTATTAGGCACGTGAGTTATATCAGCTCTCTAAAAGTCTTAACGGGAATTAACCTGTGTTTGCGCGTCTGCGAACTTCATCCCGAAATATGTGATTTTAATAGAAATTGAAGTTGGATTTTAAATTGCTCCCTCATGCATTGCCAATTTTAAAGTCGATTTGAAATATGTATTTTATTTATGGTGGATCAATGACATGATTTGAAAATAATTTGTTATGAACAATTGTGTACTAACTCAAGAAAGAAAAAGACAAAAAAACAAAGTCGAGATTTTTTAACTGCTTTTTTCCGGCCATTTTGTAGTTTAATAAAAACTTTTTCAGTGCGTTTTTTATATATATATTTCAGGAATTTCGCAGTGAATACTTATATATTTTCCCTATCAATATATCAAAAACATACAAACAGAACAACAGTCGTACATGTAAACCATGCCTTCACCGACATATAAACACCACTACATTTAAATATGTCGAATAATGATGATTTGCCGAGTATTAATTAAATACATTGTCTCTGTTTACGTGAAAGCGTAACAAGCCTCATGATTAGTGTTTTAATGTTTTTTTTAATATGTGCAGGTAAGACATGAACTATTTTGAACACGTGTAAGTGTTTGAAGATATGTGGGTATGAAACATTGCTCTTACAATAATTGGTAGAGTAACTGGAATCGTTATGTGATTCAGGTTGGGCGGTGTCAATTTATCAAGAACATAAACTGCTGAGAGGCATTGAGATGGAAACATGTTTCACATGCCATACAATTATATTAAATGCATTGCTTGCCATAACACGTATTTTATAAGGACGAAAAGTATGTGTTTGTATCGTATTTTCTGATGCATAATTCGATAAATGTGGTTTGGTTTGTTTATCGTTCTGATTGAGTAGAATAATGAGTCCCACTTGTACTTTTTAACAGTATAATGTACTAAATGCATAACATAACCTTAAACAAAATTGTTAAAGGTAGCAAGTTTAAATTTCTGTCAACCGTTATCCCTAAATGTGTACTAAATGTTAACAAAAATAATATACATGTTAACTTCCGTCAATTTTTCAAGATTCCAAACTGAGAAGGAGCTGCTGCATTTGAAATCATAGATCGTCTTCTCTGCGATATTCACAATTTCGAGTATAAACAAAACATTCGACTGCATACTTATTTTATAAACCATGCTTTAAATTGCAATTGTAAGCATATCTATACTTTTAAAGAAATGCAACAACAAATTATCAAAATCATATGTCGACTTAAAAAAAAGTATTTTGCATTGCTGTTTCAAACTTAACTCCATTGAAGTTATGAAAAAGGAGAACAAAACACAGTTGAGTGATAAACACGAATTGAAAGACAGTTAGACGACGCAATGGT
Source organism: Dreissena polymorpha (assembly GCF_020536995.1). Taxonomy (NCBI): domain Eukaryota; kingdom Metazoa; phylum Mollusca; class Bivalvia; order Myida; family Dreissenidae; genus Dreissena; species Dreissena polymorpha. The sequence continues at coordinate 51,576,387 of NC_068368.1, read as the reverse complement.
AAGCATGATTTTGAATATTTGTTTCTTCGAATATGTTTATTTAAATCATGTGTAGCACGTGATTCGTAACGTTGAATGTCATACGCTTGTGTTAACTATAATTTGCATATCTACCTGATATTGGACTGCCCAATTTTTGAAAGAGTTGTTAGCAAATACCATTAGTTTTACCATGTACGCACTGTATACAATTGTAATGCGATGCATTAAAATAAACATATTTTGGGTGTCCTACTCAGTCTTTAAACAAAACTTACATAACACTTGTTCTTCAAGTTAATGTAATAATGTATAAATCGAAGTGGCAACAAGAAACGCATGACATGAAATGTATGTGTAATATATCATGTACATAAAATTATTACTATCAACTGTGGTACCTTTAAATTATCATGGCGTCCTCGGTCGTTGTCTATATATATATATATATATAAATATATATATAGATAGACAGACAGACAGACAGACAGACAGACAGACAGACTGACAGACAGACAGACAGACAGACAGACAGACAGACAGACAGACAGACAGACAGACAGACAGACAGACAGACAGACAGACAGACAGACAGACAGACAGACAGACAGACAGACAGACAGACAGACAGACAGACAGACAGACAGACAGACAGACAGACAGACAGACAGACAGACAGACAGACAGACAGACAGACAGACAGACAGACAGACAGACAGACAGACAGACAGACAGACAGACAGACAGACAGACAGACAGACAGACAGACAGACAGACAGACAGACAGACAGGACAGACAGACAGACAGACAGACAGACAGACAGACAGACAGACAGACAGACAGACAGACAGACAGACAGACAGACAGACAGACAGACAGACAGACAGATAGACAGACGGATAGATTGAGTGCAGACAACAATTCCTATCCTTAAGCAATCCTTTTAATATTACTTTATAGAAGTACTTTTACTATTTATGTATACAATGTTACTGCTAAGATCAAGACGGCGCTAACACATGACGACCCTAGTCAGTATACTTTATATCAAACAAATATCCCCTTTGTATGAAGAATTGAACGTGCATTTGCCCCTCGCTCTGGTAAGTATTTACTTAACTTAAATCTAATATAGACGAAAAATCTCGTCCCTGATTAGCCTCTGTGGGCTATACAAGTTAAAGCGGGTACATACGATTTTTTATGTGTGTTTATTTGTAATATATTGATAAAATATGTTACAATTACACAAAATAGACAAGAAAAATTATACATTAAAGCCGAATTTCATAAAATGCAGCAACGACAAATAAGCGGCCCGAGCCGATTGTGACGAACATATTTTCCTACAATAACCGAAGCATTCGTCTTTGTATTAGGATTGGAGTTAGTGTTCGTGTGTCGTATGAATTGATATCGTTGCAGAAATTCAAATAAACCGTTAAACTAAGTTTAGATTCACATTGTACATGTATGATATATATGCTGGCGAATTCGGCTGTACAGCCGTTTTCAATTTGAGAATTAAATATCTGGCTTATTTCGCATTTTTCGACACATGTTCTTCTTAACTTTTATTTTAATTTATATTGAAATATATATATAATTAGTTTTTTACACATTTTATATGAATTGATAAATATTTGACAAAATCGTATATACCCGCTTTAATCGGTGATGTCACTTTACGCAGCTTAGTTAAGCCCTTTTTCACAGAGCGAGCTTAATAACAGAGTATCTTCGGCTTTAAACTGTACCTTAGCAAAGTGCTTGATAACTAATTTCCTGTAAGCTTTACGCACGAACCTGCTTGTTCATTTAAACATCACGTTCCGGTTTATAAATATGTACTTTGCATAATAAACGCCTCGTCGGTTGGTTCAGTGCATCAATTTACTTCCGTTTATACGTTGTATTTAAACTAAGGTATTTTAGGAAAGGTTGACTGAGCAACCTAAGAAGTACAACATAAAATGTATTTTTGATTCAGATTGGTTTGTGTTAATATCGCAAGCATATCAACCGTTCAGTGTAGAATTGGAGTACACCGACACGCAAAAAGTGTTTTGGAATACAAGTAAGATTAGTCGTGTTTTTTTAGTAAATTGACTATCTTCATGCAAACATTATTCTTATGCCCTAGGCGGCCAGCGAATCACCAGACCAGCCTGCACTTGCTCTAAGTCTGGTCAGGAGCTGGGCTGTCCGCTTTTCAGTCATGCAATGTCACATTAGCAGATAGGATATCTCCTAACCAGACTGCTAGGATTGCAGACAGGACTTGTGCGACAGTGGCCACATATTGCATTAGACCCATATTCGCATGAATAGCGTCAACTATATGTTTCAGATGTTACACGAATCCATTCATCGCGTACGATTACTATGTTAATTTCGTTTTTAGCTAATTATTTTAAATGAAATTTGCTGCTTGCAATTTAAATTATTTATGTAAAATATCATCTAAGCGAGCATTGTCAATTTTGACAATTTTGTTGTGCCTTATACTTCCTACTTGTCTTAAAAAATAAAACATAACTGTTTATGATAAATACAGGTATACAAACACAAAATGAAATATAATGTATCATTATATGTGTTAAGCGTGTGCAGTTATGAGACATTAAGTAATACTCAATGATTTACATGAAACAAACATTTAACGAAACAGTCCTTTATTTACTAACGAAACATCAGTGATGTTTCATATATCAATACCCTTTAGTATGTATCCGTTCTCACAATTTACGACCAAACACGCATAGTTACATTTTGTATAAAATCGTTGGTAGAAATTACTTGCTGCACAAAACGAGAAATTTGATATCAACAGACGCTCGGCGCACTTATACTTTCATACAGAGATGTTTGAAATCGGATCACCGTCGTCGATATGATACTTAACAAATTTACCAATTTGCCGGCATAGCGAATGAAACATGAGATCACAGTATGCCCTGCAACATATCATTAAGCATCTTCGGTATGTAGCAAAAGAAGATATTTTGGTTAAACATAACTGAAGTGCAAATAGCTGTCTTTATAATTAGCATTTCAACTACATTATCTATTTATATTATACCAAGTTGAAAGTGAAATAGGATTCCCAAAATAATTAAACCACACCTTTTTCCCCGAAAATATACTTTAATACTATTAAACTGTAGCAGTATAACAACTGTGCGTTATTAAGATCAGGAAAAATATAAATTCGTTACGAGAAATGAATTTGTGCACGGTATTTTATAGAATTTATGAAAATTAAACTTACATTATCCCGTTCACTGAGGGCCGAAAATAACACGACATCTGACTATTTTTAATGCTGCAAACAAATTGTTACATGTAAACAACCTGTTGATTGATAGTTACACGGCACTGTGAGATAACATGTTTGCAAGGTATTTTAATGAGGTATATATATATATACATGCAATCCCATTATCAAAAGTGGGCATACGTATAGCGGTTCTTCGTGTACATTTCATTCATAACTTTTAACTTCTACAGTATCTTTGGATTTCTTCTCGCCAGCTTAAAATATTCGCAGGGACACTTTTACAATTAAAAAAATGTATCTTTTATTGAGTGTTAAATTTTTTTTTTAAATGTTTCAACCATTTAATGAAAACTTTTAAACGATATTTGTTTTACTGTTATTCCGTCGATATGTCCCTTTAACATTCATTTCCACAAAACAACTCTCGCAAATTCAGTGCATTGTTATTCATGATTCGTCTTGTCAGTATGTCATCTAGTGTAAATGTTTTATTTTCAATTCAGTATTCGAGTGTTGAATTGAACAAGGGCCTCTAGAAAAAAATAATTATAAGTAAAACGACATACCGTATGTCGGATTGTTTTTTTAAGTTAGGTTAGTTTTAAGGTGTTTGTTGAAGCAGATAACCAAATCAATGCCTTAAACGATGGCGTTTGTCAGTATTTCGTTTAACAAAATGTAATAACCACAAAGCTACACAGCTTGTATTACAATTTCGCAACAAATTATTACGCGCTTAACCGGAAAATTGATATCACCGACGGCTCTTCCTGTTTTCGTGCGACGGTGTTTAAAATCCCCTCAGTCAGTACAATGTCGAGGGTTTGATCGCAAGACTAATGTATATAATAAAGAGATGTGACGAAGATGCAACAGTTTCAAACTTAACCCTCGATATTGAAATGATTTGGGATTTATAACAATTTCCGGGCGTACGTAATGTAACATAATCATCAGATTATGGTAATTATTTATTTCTATTTTACACGGGGTAGTTTCTTTCATGCGCTATAGGGCAGGCACGTGCCTATATATATTTGTCCACAGATAAACACAAATGCCCATACACGTAATACAAACTGGAAAGTGTGGGTGTGATATGGTATGTCATGGCAGTAAAGATCTTTTATTATGTAAAGAGTCAAGTTTAACTCAATTCATTAAATAAAGCAACCCACATCTTTAGTAGTTGTTGTTCTTTTTTTGTTTTTAATCATGGTTAAGCAAACGTTATTTCAATTAACCCAGATTGGGTATCATTCACAGTCTGTTAAAACTGCAGACGAAGACACAAAAAGCTGTCGAATGTGTATATTTCTCACGGTGTCAATAAAAAAAATTTTAATTAACATACACATATACTGCCAATTTTTATACATTTTATAGATTTATATAGTGCACGCCAATCCTCTAATAAGTTTCATACAACATAGTTATAAAAAATACATGTTTTATTGAGTGTTTATAAATAATCAATAAAAAAATTGATTAAACCATTTAATGAACAGTTCTATACGATATTTGTATAAATGTTATTCAGTCGATATGTCCCTTTGATATTCATTACCACAAAAACAACTCGCGCATTCCCAGTGCTTTAGTATTCATGATTCGTCTTGTCAGAATGTCATCTAGTGTAAATGTTTTATTTTAAATTCAGTATTCGAGTGTTGGATTCCAAATAGGCCTCTATAGAAAACCAAGTGATGGTGAGACGACATACCGTATGTCGGATTGGTTTTTTATTAAGGTGTTTTTAGGTGTTTGTTGAAGAAGAGATCCAAATCAATGCCTTGAACGATGATGTTTGTAAGTATTTAGATTATGTGTCTCCTTCTTAGATTTCAGGATGAAAATTGTGACAGATATGATCACATTTCTCGATTTCCTGCTCTCCGTTTCTTTTAACAAAATGTAATAAACACAAAGCTACACAGCTTGTATTACAATTTCGCAACACATTATTTACGCGCTAAACCGGAAAATTGATGTCACCGACGGCTCTTCCTGTTTTTGTGCGACGGTGTTTAAAATCCCCGCAGTCAATACAATGTCGAATATTTGATCGCAAGACCAATGTATATTATAAAGAGGTGTGTAGAAGATGCGAAAGTTTCAAACTTAACCCTCGATTTTGAAATGTTTTGGGATTTATTACAATTTCCGAGCGTAGGTAATGTAACATAATCATCAGATTAGGGAAATATTTATTTCTATTTTACACGGGGTAGGTTTTTTTTCATGCGCTATAGGCACGTGCCTATATATTTGTTCACAGATGAAAACAAATGCCATACATGTAATAAAAAATGGAAGATGTGTATGTGATAGGGTATGTCGTGGCTGTAACGATCCTTTACAAATAATACAAATACATAACATTTATAAAGCGCAAAAATTATTTACATATTCTATTGCGATTTACAATTACATATTCGGCATAAAGACAAAATCGTGTTCACAATATACATTTATGTTCAAGAACGTTAAAACAGTCAACAACCATGTACGATTGTAGTTAGTGTGTGGTCATGATTACACCAAGATCTCTTACATGATTGACAAATTTCACTTCGCAACCACCGACAACCACGCTTGAAGTACTCAATTTCGCCAACTGTTGCCTGGTTCAATATACCATAATTTCAGTTTTTGATTGATTCATTTTTAGTTTGAAGGTTGACATCCACTTAATTACGTTGTCAATGCAACTATTAAGTTGCTGAAATACAGTTTACTCATTTTCGGAATTACCTGTTTGAATTTTGAATGCTAGCTTATGGTCATCCACATACCCATAAAGATCAATCGGGTATTTTCGAACCTCTCTGTTTAGAGCCAATATATACAAAGTAAATATTACTGTTGCGGCACAAGAACCCCGAGGAACACCAAAAAGTAATTGCTCAGTTTCAGATGTTGACTGTTCGACTAACACTTTCATTGTTCTGTTGGTGAGATAGGAGTTTATCCATTTTAAGGCAATGCAATGAATACCAAATTCGTCTCGACGAATACGAATAAGTATTGGGATATCAATGGTGTCGACCGCTGCACTCAAGTCAAGCATTACCACGATGGTGACTTTACCTTCATCAATATTTTCTAGAAGGTCATTATACATTCTAAGCATTGCCGTTTCGACTCCATGATGTCTTCTATAGGCACTTTGGTAAGGTGGACGGAGATTATAAGCCTCAATATGATCATTGATTTGGTTTAATGCAGCTTTTTCTATAAGTTTTGAAAGAATGGTCAAATTTGAAACCGGAAGATTGTTCGGTAAATCCAAAGGGAGACCTTTCTTCTTCAACAATGGTTTAAGCACAGCGCTTTTCTTTGTGTAAAGGAATGCAACAGTTAGCGATGATCTATTTACTTTTTCTGTCAATATAGGTGTTAATTCTGAAAGATGATCTTTTAGTCTCACAGTTGGGATTGCATAAAGTTCACATATTGCAGGTTTGGATGCTTTTAAAGGTTTAAGAATATCTCTTTGGGAGAGTGGTTTAAAGACAGTAAGTGGATTTCTGATCACAGGTGGACTTGAGCAGAACAAATTACTGTTGCATGTTGTTTCAATTGGCAAATAAGTATCGCATGAGTCATGAGCTAAAGATATTGCACTTGGGTTTTCCTTTGATCTACCCGGTAAATTTGATGTTATTGCGTATATCTTTCTTGTATTCCCTTCTGCGTCCCCAATTTTGTCTTTGTGGTATTCATCCTTGACTTTGGAAAGATCCGCACTATAAATGTTTGCCACATCGTTGTAGATTTTTTTAGACAGGTCAAATTTGTTACTCATACATATTTTTCTATTGATCGTTTATACTGCTTCAGCTGTTTAAGAAACCCATATTACCACGGTACAATTGGTCTACATAGAACGGTTCTTTATTGTTCAAAGAGTAAAGGTTATCTCGATTCATTAAATAAATAAACCAAAAACATTCAGTTGTTTTTCGTTTTTTTTAATCATGGTTAAGCAAACGTTATTTGTAAGAAGCCACAAAGAGAATTGTTAAACACAAGCAAAGCTGGGTACCTTTGAACAGTTAGAACTTGATTTGAATACTTTACTATTCATGATGCGGGTTCAATTTACCCAGATTGGGTATCATTCTGTTAAACCTGCAGACGAAGACACAAAAAGCTGTCGAATGTTTATATTTCTCACGGTGTCAATACTATTTTTTCGAATAAACATGCACATATACTGCTCAATTTGTATACATTTTACAGATTTAAAATGTGTACGCTTATGCTCTAATATGTTTTAAACGATATGTAATATATGCCACTGAATTAGTTTGTTACAATCGGTTGGTAAGATATGCATTTGAAACTATAATGCTATGCACGCTATGTGGTATATACCATTAAACAAGTATGACATTAAACAATTGTAAGTAAATGCCATTTGACAATTAAGCTGTAAACGATTGGAAAGGTATGCAATTGAACCAGTATGTATGCTGTAAACGATTAATATAATATGTCATTAAAATAGTAAAGGATTTGTGGGATATATCATTTAACTAGTTTTCTGCAAACGACTACTATGATATGTCATGGAATAAGTACACTTTATATGAGTATATGGCATTGAATTAGTATGCTGTAAACGACTGATAGTATATTGACTTGACCATTACCCTATAAACGACTGATAGTATATATCATTGAACTTGTACTCCAACTTGTAGGCTGTAAAGACTTGGTTTGATATGCCGTTGAACAAGTATGCTTTAACCTATAACATTAAACTAGAATGTTGCAAAAGGTTGTTGTTGTTGTTGTTGTTTTCATTCTTTTTTTATAGATTCATTTATATATTTATAATATGTAAATGGGGTATATTAAAAACCATTTGATTTATAATGTTTCATTTGCCTGAAATAAACTACTACCGCAAGAAGTAAAGTGGCTCTTTCATGTTTTGTTAAATTTACAACATTTAACACAAACTGTTTTAGATTAAAAAAATTTCGTTTTAGTTATAATATTTGTGAGGAAACAGTAATACTGAAAATTGACCGTGCTCTGAAATATCCATTATAAGCATCTTTTGACGATTTAAAAACCTGACAATTATAAAGCATTTCAACGCGAATAATTTGGAAAGTTACGTTGTTGTCGTTATATTTTGTGATACTGCGGGGATTGCTTATATGTAGTATAAAATACATAAATCATAGTATGAGCATAGGATGGCCGAGTGGTCTAAGCGACTAGACTTTTACTCCAGGGGTCAGTGGTTCGAGCCCAGTTGAGGGTTACTTTTTTTATTTATTTATTTTCAATCTTGTTTTTTACTGAAGATTTTTAGATCCAATGTTTACATTTATCAATAAAAAGCATATACTGACAAACTTCAAAGCATGCCAAAATCTGTGAAAAGGCCCCTTTAACAATCATTATGAGAAAACGCATTTACGACTTATATATGTAGACTGAATAAACCGCACATTTATCACTACATGTTTCCCAAGTGAAATATGAATAAAATGTAAAGAAACACTAGTAACGAAGCTATATTAAATTACCACGCAAATTCCTCATTAAAATTGAAAAAAATGAGCGTCATATAAAATAAGTACAGCAATTATTGATAAGAAAAAACGATAACTTTCGGATTTGAAATGATAGAATTCATAATGATTAAGAGACATTTATATCATGTATTATCTATTTATATTGACGTATTAAAGTACGTCTTTGTCCAAAGTTTACATATATAAAATTAAACTATTTTCATTTACATTTAAATATATTGAATAGAACTGGGCAATTATTAAATAAGTCGGTATTGGTCAAACATATGTGACAAGTATTGTTAACATAAAATCATTGGTGTACAAACAAATTTGCTATATTTTATAACAGTATATATGTTTTAACCGTTTTCAACTGTCTTTGATACTTTACGTTAATATCATGCCAACGTAGCCGTCTTTATGTATTAGATCACAAACAAATAACGTATTGTTATGAATAAGATCATATTTTCTTTTATACCTCATGATAAATTATGACATTTCTGCAATGAAATAACAGCAGTGAAAATAAACAAATCGTTATTTTCACCGGTGAAAATAACACATTTTCGGAACTCCTTTTTCTATTTTTAGATTATCATAAATATTTACATATATATTTTTGATGATCAGGAGTGAATTAAAATCGACATACCACAGAATCCAACAAATTTTCTTTTTATTTTATGCTTTTTCACCGTTTATTTACATTGTAAAAGAGTTTAACTGGAGAATTTCGCTGGTATAATAACGTCATTTCGTCACACAAATGACGTCATTTTTGTGTTGTAAAATGTATTGAGGCACACCACGAGAGAAATGGTAACTTTTCAGCGAAAGGGGAACAGCTGTTAATTATTTTCTTGAACAAAGGGGCATAAAAGAAACAGACAACTTATTAATGTCAGTGTAAGATCGTTTGTTATTTCCCTCCTGATCTTAGAAATATAATATTTTCAATATATAAAATATATTTTATATGATCACTCGTGAAATAACAAACGATCTTACACTAGCCACGAGTGAAAATATTATATTTCTATGATCACAAGTGAAATAACAAACGATCTTACACTGACATGAACAAATATCCTCTATATCATTTCAGGAACTAGCACCAATTCAAGCTGCAACAATGAAACGTCTTGTGCGTATGTATTATTATGTATATATATATAAATTAACCATTTAGTGTGCGATTATTGTAATAAATCTGATAATTAAAGGGAATATGTAACTATACAGTTTACCCCGTATACGTGTTATGGCCCATTTTCTTTCAACCATGCATTGTTTTGTTAATCTGTTTACTAAATAAGTGGATCGCAGCTAAAACGTTGCAACTGTTTTGATTTTTATTAATGTTAGCGTTGGTAGAACTGAAAGTGTTTGTTATCCTATAAATACAAAATGCGTTCCCCATTACAGATCACAATTACGTTATTACAATCAGTGCCATTGGACTCCTTCTTCCTTTATCAGGTAAGATATCTTACATTATAGTGATTTTCTGACACTAGAAGTTTAAGGGTGAGCATATACAGTAAATACGGTAAAAAACAAATCGTTCTTGTTTTATACTAGTTATCTTCCGCATTACATAAATAAATTAATAATATGCATTTGCATTTAATACGTAATATATGTATACAATTTCAAAGATGCATCATTTGAATATACATGTTTACGTGAGAGTGTCACAAAATTTGATATTTAACATTAACATTGTCATTGCGTTCTGTTAAAAGCACTTGCATTATCAAAAAATTGTTTTCTGTTCAAAGATTTTTTTTATATAGTAAATAATATAAATAAAGTCTTAACATAAGTATATAAATGGATTTTTAGTGATAGTCATCCTAAAAATAAGCGTATATCTTTGACTTTGTTCTGGTCCCTTGCCCTTTGTATAAATAGATCGCAAAATATATGCTGACGGGCATTTAGCTTAAATATTCCTATAATTTGGATTTGTGTACAAAGTATATATATATACCGGTTCTACTAAATCATTCATCTAGATGATGTGACACTGACACTGTTCAATACATTCATGTCTGCCCCGTATGAATACATTAAGCGTGATTCAATTAAACATTGTATTGAGGAACAGAAATAAATGGTTTATGTAACCAACATAATTAAATCTACATAATGGGCTCTGAACAATCTGCTTTGAGTCCAATGGTTTGTAAATTCTACGCAAAGAATCTGTACAGTTCAGCAGAAACACTAGGTTCAACATAAAGTAGCTGCAAAAGGGTTTACCTTTTAAATATATTGTATAATCTATAAAATATAACATATATTCTAACACGGCACGTGACTTCTTTTCTATAGACAAAGAAGGAAATCAAGCGTGGGTTATTCTGCAATAACTTATGGGCGGAGCTTATACACTGAAAGCACGCGCTGTAGCTAAACAAAACATGCCGATACATTTTCCACCAGCGTAATAATCCGGTATGTCATGAATGAAAGTCACGTGACAAAATACTACGCTATGAACAGAAATGCGTAAAATTGACCCAATTTCCCACGGTGTTCGTCTGCTGCTTCGATACTAAAATGGCTGAAGTTCGAATCGGAGTTCTTTTCTTGTAGATTTAACACTCTTGCGTTAATTAAAAGTGTACAGTGAAAACATGTTAGTTTACGCAAGTTGTTGTTGTTCTTAGTTAACCAAACGTGAGAAATGAAATGTTTTTTTTTTCATCCAGTTTGGCTGTTATTGAGGGCGGAGATCTGATCGACAGAACAGCCGAAAGCTATTTTTTATGGGCGGAGCTTCACATAAAATAGTATGCAAGAAAAATAAGATACATTCTATAAATCTTTAGTAAAAATCGTGTTAGAATCGAAATAATTCGTGTACGTTATAGTTTGTTGTCGAATAACCCACGGCCGGAAGTTTAGATGCGTGGTTTCAAATCACTCGTGCTTTGCACTCGTGATTAAATCCCTACGCATCTAAACTTCCGGCCGTGGGTTATTCGACAACAAACAATAACGTACACAAATTATTTCTTAAATAAACACATCAATTTTGTAAGTGGAAAAATTATATTCATGGTTTATGATCGAATTATTTTGGTATTGACAGAACATACGCTTGTAGACTTTTTTAACGCATCAAGTAATCAAATCAATATAACTCCCTTACTTTAGAACGGATTTTGTTGGAATTTCGACTCAGACGAATTCAACACATACCTAATACTTCATGTAAATTTAATTGAAATTGATCAACATTAAAATATTAAACACAACAAATAAGAAAAAATCACTGCAGAAATAAAACTTTCAAAATCGTACAACGTGAAACAATAATTTGAAAAGTAAAAACGCAATAACTTACACGTCTAAATGACCGACCGCTTTGCTACATTGCGCTCCTGAATATGTATAGAGTCATATTTTTTTAATTGAGGTCATATTTCCTGGTGCAAAAAAACAACAACATAGAATGATGAAAGTTAAATTAAATTGGAATTATATAGCGTTATTGTACTCTTGATGACCTTTCTAACGCACTTTTTGTCAAACTTAAATATCTCCGTTATGAGTAAACATTTTCATTTAAAAGTGTTCATGTGATCATTATACTACATATTGTGCAATAAAACGAAAAACGCATTCAAACATGGTGATCGGATGCTTAAGCAAATGGGGAAGGTAGCCTGCAACATGCCGAATGCGCGGTTGCGCTTCTGACTTTGTATTCGAGAAATTTTGCATTTTGCAGGTTTCCTGGTGTGTCAACCCACCTTAAATGAAGAAATTAAAATGAAAATATAATAATATCGCGTTTCATCATTTCCACTTGCTAAAAGATAAAACCACCCCAACTGACGTGCATAAGCGCCCGAGTTTCTAGGATGATTGCAAAGAATATAGTCACATAATTACATGTGTAATTTTTAATCAAAATCCTTACTCATTACCCAGATATTGAAGTTTTAAACGTGTTGCATTATGTCTCAAAGTGTATAATCTGCTGCAGAAGATCGTTTTTAGTGTTTAACACCATATATTGATTAATTAGATTGTATATCAATAAAACACCTTAACAATGATTTGGTTTGCTCTTCCATTTGTTTTGCTAGTTCAGACAGCCGCTCCAGTGTTTAGTAAGCCCTCCCCGCTTGACCAACAGACGTCATGCTTTGAAAATATTGCCTCGTCATCAAGCATATACCGCGTGTCCGCCAGTGACGCTGATGGAGATACTGTTACTGTGGCGATACACAGCCAGAACCCATCAGAGCCTCCATTTCAATTAGCGAAAGCAATTATTGGATGGAATCTGAAGACTCCAGCATCGACCACGATCGACCGAGAAACTACACCAACATTTACATTTGTTTTCAAGTAGGAGACTCAAATGATTAATAAATGTACCTTTATGTAAATATGAGTACTTACACTTAGTAATAGAGTGATAGAACTTATAGAAGTAATTTGAACAATAATTGATTTAAATATTCACTTTTCTGTGTTGATGTATGCGTCGTGATCCATAATGCCAGTAACAACGTATTCAATCAATGTCATATTAAAAGTAAATATTCTTTTAGGACAGTTTGATTTATCATTTTATCATTTAATACACTTATGGGATTTATTTACAAACTGCAGTGCTTCAGACGGTAACAATACCGTTCAAAGCGTCACACTGACTTTGATACTAACCGACCTAAACGACAACAGCCCCCATTTTACGCAAAGCGCATACAGAGTGGGTAGGTTGTGCTTTACTGTTGTTTTCTTTCGGTCACACAAATATTTGTATTTTGTATCTGAAATGAGGTCCAGAATCCACCAGTGCAATAGTGTATGTTCTGAATGTATTTGCATAGTAATACAGTAATATCATTTGAAAAAATGTGATATTGTATTGTGTGTCATATATGTATTAGAATACATGCATTTATAGAATACACAAATACTACTTATGCAGTTGCAAACAATTTGTTGATTTTCATGGGTCATTTGGGTTGAATTTATTATGTGCATGGACGATAAATTAAAGTGTGCCTCTTCTATGATTGAGACAAAAGAACTAAAACGCGCAATCATTTACATTAACAAATCTTTTTTTTTTTTTTTGGCAGACCCACATTTGTTGACAATACGTGCAACGGATGCAGATGTCTCAAATACGATAAACTATGTTATCAAAGGTAAGTGATATTTCATCAATGAAACATGTCGTGCAATCTTAAATTTATATAACATAATAATCGTCCTTTGAAATAGAGAAGGGCAGCAAATCTAGTTTTATGAATACGAAATTTGCATACCTGTTTCAACATCTAAACTCGTCACACATTTTGTTCAATCAAATACATCTCATGCATTCAATCGGAAATATCCATGAATGTAATACAATTTTTCAAAGATTCTCCGCACGCACGATTTTGAAACTGGACCCGATTGCAAAACGTTTTTGTTTTAAACCAATCGAAATGGACCGACGCCAGACGTTAAATGAATTTATTTTAAGTAATTAAAATTAAAAAAAGATAAATAAAATAATATTTTGTTTTTTAATTCACTTTGGCATTGGATGAGTATAATGTTGTTGTTGTTTATTAAAGTTCATGTTATATCTACCATGCAGTGTAAAGAGGTATATTTGACGTGCTTCACTTACCGTCTGAACAATTACGAAAAGTGTTTACTAATTGACACATTGACAAATACATATAATATTTCTGAATATTGTAATATAAATTCAAAAATAGAAAGTTTGATGTTGGCTACATGTTATTGATTTCAGATGTGTGCTATTTTGTTGCAGAGCCCATTCCAAACAACATGTTTTCTATAGACATAAACACGGGACAGATTATATTAAAGACGTTTACATTCACTGTAGAGGCCAGTGATGGTACACATGTAAACACCACTACAGTCGCAACTGGAACAGTTGTTGGTTTGTACACAAATTGGTCTGCCCCGTACTTGATACGTGTATAGGTGCATGTGATAACAGTACACAATAAGTGATTTTTATTCCCAAATGTGAAACCTTTGACTAAAATAATGTTAATGCAACATATAATGTGTGATGCTATTTACGTCATTTTGTCTGAACTCAAACTGTTTTTCAAAAAGGACATTTACTTTTCGGAGGACTGTTTATAGACATTAACGATGTTTGCGTCTTCGTGAAATGCGTTTATAATGATGCAATGTCCTAAGATGACCGTAGGTTGATATATTTATGCATTTTAAATATACTTTTTTTGTCTGCTTATGTAAAAAGGTGTCTGGATCGCTTAAGAATTTAATCAAACAGGTGCTTAACAAAGTGACTTACAGTCGCATCATTGTGAAGGAACTATTAACGAATAACCAAATTCAAGCCAAATCACGCGCGAAACACAAATACACAAAAATTATATATGTTCACAGGTGATCTGAACTTTCAATGAATGCTTTGACATTGGGCACTTTGCGAACGTTTTATTCACGGAATGCACGAAAATTCAGATAAAATATTTATTTAAAAACGTTTGCATAACCGTTTTTATTGATAATTATTGGCACCAAGAGTCTATATTAACTGGCGCGATAAAGTAAACCAAAATAAGTCTAACAGTATCGCGCAATTGCAGATATAGTATTCGAATCATAAATATTAGTATAACGATCGCTGACAAACCATTTAGTTTCTTACTATACATTACACAGGATTTATACAAATAAGTGCGGTGTTAAACGGTCGCAGGCACATAGTGAAAACCAAGTGCTTTAATGAATAAATAACACCTTACTCAACTATAAATTTAAATTATGCGTCGTTTTAGTGGTAATGTTCAGATATTTATTATGACAGTATTTATGTCGATTAAGTTTCGATTCAGGGTCAATTGGGGTAAGAATTACTTAACTAGGTCAAAACTTTTAAAATACATTATTGCAAATTCAGAATGTACATATCAAATATTATTATTAGATTAAATTCTACTTAGACTCGGTCGGACGGAGAGAAAGTTTAAATCGGGGCTCGGTAAAATTACAACGTATGCCATCTGATTCGATCTTATAAGAACATGTTTATAATCATTGTCAAGTTCGGTTTCACTCCCGATGCTACAATTTGTAGCTCAAACTTGAAAAAACTCGGTTCGAATATTTATTGTGAACAAAAGCTAGTGAAGATTCGAATCTAGGTCAAGTGGGGGAACACCTAGGTAACCTAGTAAAAATTTTAATAAACGTTAACATTCGGAAAGCCTTATTTATAAACTCGGCTTCAACTTCGTGCAATTGGTTAGACGTTTTTTCTTGACAAATTGATTCCTTATCATTTGGAGTCAAAAACTAGATTACAAGGTTAAATGAAAAACAAAAACGTATACATACTCAAAATGTGCCATGTATGGTAATATTTTAATTAAAAACTGAGGCAAATTTTAAGTTTCTGTCATATGAAGTCACACAAATTAGATCAACATGTCATACAAGTATCTCCGACAATTTTTCTAATTTAACTGAGGTGAACATTTAAATGCCACCATATCCCTAATGTGATCAAAAAATTGAAAATTATTTGCAAGTATCCAAAACAATTGTCATCTCTCATGATCACATTAAACCAACTAACAATGACATATGACATGAGTAAGTCAGAGTGATTGATATTTTAACTTTCCAGTAATTTGGGTCAAGCACCGTGTTTGCAAATAAGCTTTTTATGCTTAATATTTGACTCCAAACACTAGTTGTTGGCAATATTAATGTTCAAAATATGTCACCGTGCTACCAAGAATAGTGTTTTATCATAACTTCAGGACAACCATGTAATTCGTCACCGTGTCTAAACAGTGGGACGTGTTCTACAAACGGAGCAGATTTTGCGTGCACGTGTACTTTAGGATGGCTCGGCAAAACGTGCAATATAAGTATATTTAAGCTTTTGTTACTTTGAATTGTATTTTGTTCTTTAACAATACAAAAAAACGTCCTAACTCAACCATATCATTTCATGACCATTGTGTAAGTGTGTTAGGTTTAGTTTGTATTATCGCCGTTTTCAACAGTATTTCAATAATATCATCGCGGTCAGTTAAACAACAGACAACCTTTCTGGATAAGCTTGATTATCAGTACTAATTGCTAATACTCACTCTTGCCGATAACCAACAACTGCCCTATCTTTCTCAAATGTTCTACTGGAATCAGTGACAGGTGCCGACAAAAGGATTTCATGACCGAAACCCACACACGTTATAGTGTCGCGCCGGGAAACAAACCTAAAAAGCTATTAAATGCTTATAGAAGATGAGGTCCTTATCAAATATAGCCCATAGATGTTGAAAAACTGATCTTGATAACAATCAGGTTGATCAATAAACATATACGTTTCAATTCGATCCTTAAACTTAGCATTTTTGGTTGAACATGTTTATATTTACAGTATTTATGATCACGTGTCTGCGCGCTTATTTCGTATATTGTTTCGATTGTTCAATTTCGATTCTTATAGATAAAATGGTACAATTTACAGAATTATTTCACCCGTTTAAACTATCAAATGCAACGTGTTTATTATGTGTGTATCCTTCGTTTAGCGGATCCGTGTATTCCATCGCCTTGCAGCAATGGAACGTGTTATAAAAGCGGATCAAATTACACATGCTTGTGCACTGAAGGTTGGTTCGGGGACACATGTAACCAAGGTAATCTTCTATATACAGTTCTGTTAAGTATATTATTTTGATGTAGATAACTATATACAGGATGTCAGTTTGATTCTTATGTAACTTAGGATGTTTACACTATGTCTTATAACAGCGGACAGGTATAATATCCAACAAAAACATTTGAGGATGAACAGTTGTGTAATCGGTGATCAATATAAGTAATCACATTTGTTATACATACACTCTAGAACTAATTATTACGAATAATACTGACCAAAATATAATTTATACAAATAATGTTATATTCATTAAATGAATGAAAAGGACTCATACGGTTGACGTTCTATAAAGGGCAAAACCTAATTCGTCACAACATGTGTATCATCTGAAGTACAGTTAAACAGACACAACATATCAATCATTAATGTCGCACTTACTAGTATAATAATAATCGAATGAACGTTATAGAACATCATCATTACTCTCCCATTAATTTGTGCAACTTAATATAACAAGTCACGTGAAGAAAACTTGATTTGATACACAGATTCCAAAATGCTAATTCTTAACAAAGCACATGTAGTACGTCAGTAAATGAATGTCATCCCTTAAGTTCAAATCAAATATTCATTTAATATTTCAAAACTTTATAAAATACGCTTGCAAACATGGACCAGGCTTCAGTTAACTAAATTATCATGAATCATACATTCGGAAAGTCTCATACATTTTGTATTTGTTTTTTGTAAACAGCCATATTTTTTTCTCCGACCTGCACAAACACCTTACCAGAAACATTAGAAAATTGCCTTCATTGCGATTTCCGCATTTTCCTTTATTTCTAAGTTCTTGTGTTTGAAATTGTTTATTTTATTCATTGTTAATATTAATTGTTAATTGGTGCAAATCTTCTGAAGTCGGTTTTTACTTGTATCATGCCTCTGTTCAATCTCTTGCACGACGGTTACATTACATTCACCTCTGTGTTGGGCTCAGAACGGACTATTGTTATGAAAGCACCTCATTCATGTCATGATCATTCCAAGCGTTCATCACTGAGGTTACAGTATACTAAACAATCTCTTGCACGACGGTTAGAATGCATTCACTGCATTAAAGATATCCATCTCATACCATGATATCTTATATCAGTCTTAATTCATTATTATAAAATTGATATGGTTTTTTGATGTTAAGAAACCAACATACATACACACGTCGAAGTAATTCCTAACGTCACTCAATAAAAATTATGTTCAATTGTTTACATTTGTGAAGTGCGTGGAATGATTCCATCTGCGTAAATGGGCAATAAAATAGTTCCAAAGAGTTGCATTAAACTCGCAAGTTTTTGCACGATTTATCGTACATTTAAAAGTCATATTTCTTAATTAAATGCATGCGATCTTAATTATCCAATTCTAATATACATTGAATGCGTTTGTTCGGTTTTACCTATTTTATAGGTAAAATGGCAAGCTGAGCATTTCGCAGAGTTGTATGTGAGAGCAAGGAACGACAACACTGCGTGGAGATTGGCTTCTGTTTTCAATGGTATTATTATGTCGACACCAATGTGTGTATCTCGGTCCTACGACGTATTGTTTCTCTCGGGCGTTGTTTGTTTATATGTATGTTAATTCATTTCAGTTAATCCATGTGAATCCTCGCCATGCTCAAATGGAGGCACGTGCTACGTAATGGCACGAAATTCACCTGTTCCTGTGATACAGGTTGGCTCGGGGAAAGATGTAGTTCAGGTAAACCTAAATCTTTATAGCTTTTGAAAGGAAAAATTAATTTATGAAACAGGCATTCATATGATCGTTTACTTAAAATCATTATGTTCGTTCAGATAACATATTCATCGTTTTAGACAAACATTAAACAACGTGTTTTATTAACAGCAATATAAAATAATTATTTTACTCGCTCCGGAACTTTGCTGGTAGTAATGTTTTATCACGAATTATGTTCACGTTTACATAACTTACGGGTTGTATCGAAACAGATACTGGCAAGCACGTCACAGTGTCTAAACAGTGGAGCGTGTTCTCCAACTGGAACAGATTTTGCGTGCACATGTACTTCAGAATAGCCTGGGAAAACATGCAATATCAGTATATACACCCTTGTGTATCAGTTGTATTGAATTGCATGATGTAAAATAACAATCATGTGCGCTCGATTGGTACTGCAAACTGACCCGTCATTAGTCAGCCCTATCATTGATTGACATTCTTTTTTGTTTGTTTGTTTATTATTGTTGGAGACGTATAGTATTCATAACTTTTTGTAGGTTCAATTTGAACTGTTGAGGGGGACAATAGTCTATAACTGGTATACATAGTTAATTATATTAATGCCGATAAGTAATGGTTCAATTCCTTAAGGAATTCGTGTGCTAGGTTTTATGACCTTAGTCTTGTTGTAAAAACGTATGATCGGAGTGTCACCAGTTAAAAACAACAGGGATGAATTTGGTTTTAAAAATTCTAAAATAATCTGTTTAAATATTGAGAGTCATTAATTGTGAACGGAAACCAGATGGGCTAAAAACATTGAGTCACATAAAAATAAATTATTTTGGTAAAAAAAAACAGGGGGGGTCGACAATTAGAGGGTACGAACACTTAGAGTAATTACGGTACCAAAAAACGTGCCAAGTGCAAATTGTTGAGCTTGCTTATTAAATTCGCATCCTTCTTATTGAGAATCAAAACAGATTTATTTAAACCTATTGATCGTCAGGTTGATAATAACGTGTAATTCGATCATCGCACATATTCATTGTTGTGCATATGCATATCCATATTATTTCTGAACACATGTTTGCACATTGTTTTATTGATATTTTTCATCAATGTCGATGGTTATTAATAAATACAACTTATCATATGTGTTAAACATACGCTATTGAACTAAACAGTATTTCGATTAATACTAACTAAAACGTAATTGATAAAAAATGTACACGATGAAATGACTTCATATGCTTGACGTTGTATGAATAGCAAAAAGTAATTAGTCACAACCTGCGTATAATTGGTTGTTCTGTTGCACAGTTACACAGAAATTACACTAACCAAATATGAATGATTAATGTCGCAATTGGCAGGTAATGAAAGTCGAATGAACATTATTGTACATTATCATCACTCTTTTTATTTTCCGAAATTAATGAAAACATGTCACGTGAAAAAAAATCTTTGAATCACAGATTCAAAAATAAAAACATTTAAAATCGATTTAAAACAAATATATTAAACCATTGTCTATTACTGGTATACATAGTTATTACTTCATAACGAAAATATAATTGTTCATTGTCTTAATTGTATGTGCCAGGCTTTATGACCTTGATCAAGTTGTCAAAACGGAGTGTCACCAGATTAGCACAACATTAAAATAGCATTCTGAAATATTCTGTCCAAACACTAAAAGCAACGGAAAATAATTATCATGGTAAGAAATTGGGGTGTCCAAAAAAATTTAACGGTCCGCAAGCTTAAAGTATTTATGGTTAAAAAAACGACGGACGCTGTTCCTTCCTTAAATTTGTTTCGATCGTTAAATTCCTATTCTTACTTTTGTATTTAACAGTTAATTAACTATTAAACCTGTTTAAGTACTAATTGAACATGTTTATGCTTGTCTCATCCTTCTTGTAGCGGATCCGTGTATTTCATCGCCTTGCAGCAATGGTACTTGTTATAGAAACGGATCTAATTACAAATGCTCGTGCAATGAAGGTTGGCTCGGGGACACATGTAACCAAGGTAATTGAATATATACATATTACATGTGTACATTCTTGAACACCTCACTCGCTCATATGCATGTACGAATTTATATAAAAACGTTCATGTACACGATACAATTTGGCGGAGGTGACTGTGTGAACTGTATGCCAGTTTTGATTGCGTAAATGTACGTTTGAGAAATTAAATGTATTATGTGTGTATTATATCCTTCAATAACATCTGATGATGAATAATTATGTTACCGGTGAGTAATAAATTAAATAATAGATATTGTATATTCAATCTAGAACCAAACAAAAACTATTTAACATAGCATGTTTTATTAAAATGAGAATGTATTTACCACAAATGACATGACTTCATAAGGTTAACGTTCTATGAATAGTAAGTAGTGTCAACATGTTTACGTTTGTTAACACCGTCAGACATTATGTACTTTAAAGCACATGTAATAAATGAAACTCCGGCCTGTTTTAATTCAGCAAGTTGTAAGAGCAGTTTGCTGATTGAAACGAAAATACACGCAGTTAAAAGTTGACTGCAAGATTATCAAAAGGAAATATCTACATGATGGAAAAATTGTTGTCACATATTTTCATACTGTTTAAGCATCATTTTATCACAACATTAAATGATACTGAATCTTTGGTGTCAGACGCGCGTCTTAGCGCATTTCTTACAAGGCAATCAGAGTAAAACATGTTGGCTTTTCGGAGCAGCTGTTAAAATAACTAAGGCGTTGTATTAGACATTGCAATGAGAGCAAATACAACTATCTCTCTGGTCCAAACAATTACCAACAAACGTCTCTGGACCACAATGACGAAAATTAACAGTATATGTAGTTATTGTGAATGTTTCTTTTGTCATGTATCGAACTTAAATTTTGGTTATGATGAAAGGTCTAGTCTTGAAATTGTGTATTTTTACTCATCTTAACTTTTTATCTGAAACACTTATATCCATGTAAATGTGATGCACACTTATTAATTGTTAATATGTGTGCATAGATGCAAGTCTTTTTAAGTCGCTGCATACTTGTATCATGCTGCTTTTGTCAATGATATTAATATGAAAAAACCAATGTTTTTCTCTTTCCAACGACTTATTGGTTTTCACGAGACAGATTAAATCATGTACGTGCTTAAGTTCTCCAACCACTGATTGATGCTTATTGTCTGTTTTAAGGCAGTAGTAAATGTGTTGTTTTATATATATTTTCAAACTTTTCAGTTAATCCCTGTATCTCGTCACCGTGCTCAAATGGAGGCACGTGCTACGTCAATGGCACGACATTCATCTGCTCGTGTGATGCAGGTTGGCTCGGGGACATGTGTAATACAGGTAAACCTAAATCGTGTTAGCCTTTAAAGGTAACATATAATGGAATAGGCATTAATACGATCGAAATTGAATTGATTTAATTTAAATTGAATTTAAATTGAATTTAATTGAAATCATTGTGTTCGTTCAGATCGCATATTAATCATTATAAACAAATATCAAACTACTGTTTTTCACAACAGTAATATGTCTTGCAATGAATTATTTTTCTCGTTCCCACACTTCATTGGAAGAAATGTTTTACCATGAATTATTTTCACGATTACGCAATTTATGGATCCTAGCGATACAGATACCAGCAAGCGCATGCTACAGTTGACTCAAAGTAACAATATACTGAATTTATGTTAATAGCAGAACATGCCTGTGCATTGGGTAAGATATTTCTTTTAACAAATAAGTGAACCTTTGTGGACCTGCACCGTGTTTGAATGAAGGTACGTGTAACGTAATTGAAACCGAGTTCAGATGTTCGTGCAATGTAGGCTGGTACGGGAACACGTGCAAATCAGGTAATGTCATTTTGTTAACTTTATAACATGCTCTTGAAATATAAATTTAAAAAATAAACAATAGAACAAAAGGGCTATTGAATAAAACGAATGTGTGTTGAATTCACCAATTACTTTTAACGATACTTCTCTACCTCTTTAAAGTTTTATTGAAACTTGAAAGGATACGTAAAATTACTGACTGAATAGTGTTGTTGTTTTATTAACTTCAGCTGACCCGTGTAAATCATCACCGTGCCTAAACAGTGGAATGTGTTCTCAAGTCGGAACAGATTTTGCGTGCACATGTACTTCAGGATGGCTTGGAAAAACGTGCAATATAAGTATATACACGCGTTGTAACAGTTTTATTGAATTGTGTGCTGGAAATAACCATGTGCGCTCGTTTCGCTCTGCAAAATTCCCCATCATAAGTCATCCATATTATTGATTGGCATTCTTGTTGTTTGTTTGTTTATTGTTGTTGTTAGAGCCGTATATTATCAATAACTTTTATTTATGTTTCAATTTAAACTGTTGTGGACAAACATTGTCTTATACTGGTCTACATATTTATTCACTACATTACGAAAATGTAATAGTTAATTTGTGTGCCAAATTATATGTCCTTAATCCAGTAGTAAAAACGCATTATGTTAAATTGTTGTGTTTATCTTGTTTATTCTTAGTCTGACCTTAACATAACCTAGCGGGCATTTCGATCATCGCACATATTCATTGGTGTGCGTGTGCATATGTATATTATTTTGGAACACGTTTCTGCACATTGTAAACAAATAGTTTGTATTAATTTCGATGCTTATTAATAAACAGTATCGTTTACAAAATATAACTCCCTTTTTAAGTACCAATACACCGTATTTATTATATCCTCATGTAGCGGATCCGTGTATCCCATCGCCTTGCAGCAACGGAACATGTCATAAAAGTGGATCAAGTTACACATGCTCGTGCAATGACGGTTGGCTCGGGGACACATGTAACCAAGGTTATCGTATATATACCTTGAATTGTGTAAATGCATTAGTATAGTTCGGTGTAGCCGACTTTGAACAATAATACACTTTGATCGAACGCATGTTTTTCGAACCTTTTAACAATGGACAGGTATAATACCTACAAAACATTGAGCAGATGAACATTGCGTAATCGGTGATCAATACAATAAATCATATTTGTTATACATACACTCTATAACTAAAAATTATTATGAATAATACTAACTAAAACCTGATTTATAAAAATTGATGAAATGAATTGATATGCTTTACGTTCAATGAATAGCAAGAAATAATTAGTTACAATCTGCGTATAATTGATTGTTTTGTTACACATACATTACAGAAACCAAATACCAATGATTAATATCGCACTTACTAGGTAATAAAACTCGAAATGAACATTATTGATCATTATCATCACTCTTCCTTTAATTTTCCGAAATTAATTATAACATGTCACGTGAAGAAACTTGTCTTTGATTCACAAATTCAAAAATTAACATTTGTAAAATCGTTTCAAAGCAAATATGTTAAACCATTGTCTATTACTGGTATACATTGTTATTACTACATAGCGAAAATATAATGGTTCATTTGTGTGCCAGGTTTCATGGCCTTGATCAAAGTGTAAAACGGAGTGTCACCAGATAAGCACAACAGGACTGAAATCTAGTAAAATAGCTTTCTTACATATTGTGTCCGAAAATAAATAGCAACGAACAATAATTATGTTTGTAAGAAACGGCGGGGGCAAACACAAATTTAAGGGTCCGCAAGCTTAAAGTATTTATGGTTAAAACAAAAACGGCGGACGCTGTTCCTTCTAAAAAAAATGTTTCGATTGTTAAATTGCTTTTCTTACTTAGGTATTTTACAGATAATAAACTATTAAAACTATTTAAAGTACTATTTGAACATGTTTATGCTTTTCTCATCCTTTTTGTAGCGGATCCGTGTATTTCATCGCCTTGCAGCGATGGGACTTGTTATAGAAACGGATCCAATTACAAATGCTCGTGCAATGAAGGTTGGCTCGGGGACAATTGTAACCAAGGTAATTGAATATATTGAACAGATTACATGTGTTATTTCTTGTACACCTCACTAGCTCATATGCATGCACGAATTTTTATAAAAACGTTCACGTACACGATACAATTTTGGTGGCGGTGACTGTGTGAACTGTATGGCAGTTTGATTTCGTTAATGTACGTTTGAGAATTTAACTTTATTATAATTGTATTATATACCTCAATAACATCTGGTGATGAATAATTGTGTTATCGGTGAGTAATAAATTAAATAATGATTCTTATATATTCAATCTAGAACTAAACACAAACTTTTAAACAAAGCATGTGTTATTTAAAGGATTATGCATTTACCACAAATAAAAGGACTTCATAAGGTTAACGCTCTATGTATAGTAAGTAGTTTCAACATGAGTTGCATCGCTACATTTGTTAACACCGTTAGACACAATGTACTATAAAGCGCATTTAATAAATGAAACCCCGGCTCGTTTTAATTCGGCAGGTGGTACAAAATTTGCTGATTGAAACGTTGATATACGCAGTTAAAAGTGGACTGCAAGATTGTGAAAAGGAAATACCTACATAATGGCAAAACAAATTGCAACATATTTACTAACTGTTTAAGCATATAAAATTTTGCAGCATAAAATGCAGTTAAATCTATGGTGTGAGACGCGCGTCCTAGCGTACTTCTGAAAGGCAATTAGAGTGAAACACCTAAGGTTTTGTCGTAGCTGTTTAAACGACTAAGGGTGTAACGACAAATGAGAGAAAGAAAACAGTAACATATTTCTCTGGTCCCGACAATTAAGAACAAACATTTCGGGATCAAAATGACGAACATTGGTCCTTGTGTCATGTATCGAACTTAAATTTTGGTTATGATGAAAGTTCTAGTCTTCGAAATTATTTATGTTTACTCAGCTTAAGTTTCTATCTGAAACTGTTATATTCACGTTAATGAGATGCACACTTATTAATTGTAAATATGCGTGCACAGATGCAAGTCTTTTTAATTCGCCGCCGTTTTTTCGATCATCGCACATATTCATTGTTGTGCGTGTTCATATCTATTTTATTGAAGGACAAGTGTTTGCACATTGTGTTTACAAATAGTGTATAAATGTCGATGATCATTAATATACAGTATCGTTTACAAATTATTACTCCCTTTTTAAGTACCAATACAACGTATTGATTATATTCTCATCCTTCTTGCAGCGGATCCGTGTATTCCATCGCCTTGCAGCAATGGAACGTGTTATAAAAGCGGATCAAATTACACATGCTCTTGCAATGACGGTTGGCTCGGGGACACATGTAACCAAAGTAATCGTCTATATACGTTGAATTATGTAAATACATTAGTACAGTTCTGTGTAGCCGACTATGAACAATATTCCAGTTTGATTGAACACATGGAATTTAAGAAATTCAAACTTTTAAAAATCGGCAGGTATTATATCCACAAAACATTGGGGGATGAACAGTTGCGTAATCGGTGATCAATACAATTAATTATATTTGTTATAAATACACTCTTGAACTTAACATTGTTACGCATAACACTTACCAAACCGTTATTTATATACATAATGCTGTATTCATTCACACAATGAATTGACTTCATATGGTTTACATTTTGATGAATATCAAACATAATTAGTCACAACCTGGGTATCATCGCTAGTTCTATTACACAGATATAACCCTTACAAAGTATCAATGATTAATGTCGCACTCTCCATTTGATGATACTCGAAAGAACATTATTGAACATTATAATCAGTATTTCTATTATTTTCCACAATTAATGATAACATGTCAAGTGAAGAAAACTGTATTTAAATCACATATTAAAACATGACAATTTGCAAAATCGTATCAAAGCATATATAGTTAGTAAGAAAATGTATGTCATCTCTTTAGTTCAAACCTAATATTCATTTTATTTTTTCAAAACCTAATATTTTAGGCTTGCGATTTGCGCATTTTCCAATTATTTTTTTTTAAGTTTGAAGATTAAATACAAAATTTTATTTTTTCCAAACAAAAAATAACGTTTCTGGATTACAAATACTAAAAATAACGGTATACGCAGTGGCGAGGATAGCTTTATGTTCAATGTTCTTTTTCTTATATATTTAACATGAGTATTGGTTATGGTGAAAGTTCTGCTCCTTAAAATTGTAAAATACCCAGCCGTACAATATAAATTACTTATATTTATGTTTGACTTTAATCTGTTGAATGCATCCATTGTCGATTACTTGTATTCATAGTTATTTACTACGAAAATGTACGAAATGGTTAACAACCTAAAGGCAGATTGTATCATCTTAATCCAGTTGTAAAAACGCGTGATCGTGTCACCAGATGAGAACAACAGGGCTGAATTCTGTTAAAAAAGAACATTCTTAACTTATCTGTCCAAAAATTAAGAGTCATTAATTATGAACGAAAACCACTATGTTCGAAAGTTTATAATCACGAACAATAATTATTGTGTACAAAAAAGAGCGTTGTCTGAAAATTTAGAGGCCCAAAAATTCAGAGTATTTACGGTACCAACAAAAGCATGTCTTGCGTTGTTAGTCCTTATAACTTGTTTCGCTTGTTCAATTTCTATCGTTACTTATACCTTTTAAAGTTCATAACCAATCAAACCTGTTTGAAGTACCAATTGAACGTGCTGTTTGTATTCTCATCCTTCTTGCAGCGGATCCGTGTATTCCATCACCTTGCAGCAATGGAACGTGTCATAGAAGCGGACCCAATTCTACATGCACGTGCAATGAAGGTTGGGTCGGAGACACATGTGACCAAGGTAACTGTATATAAACAGATTTAATTTGTTAATTATGAACACTTTATTCAGTCATATGCATGCAGAAAGGAATGTCAAAACGTTCGCGAGTATGATGCAATTTTGATGAGGGTGACTTGGAGAAATGTATGACAGTTTGATTGCTTAAATGACGTTTGAGAATAAAAATTATTATGGTATTACATCCGTCGATAACATCTGGGGATGTACAATTATGTTATCGGTGAGTAATAAAGTAAATTACATGTCTTATTAATAAGGTTTTCGCTGTATAATAAGTAGGTAGTTCCAACTTCTGTAGCATCGTTACGTATGTTTAACAAAAATGATCCGTCATGAAATAATTTGGCCAGTGTATACTTATCAATTATCGTGTTGATATGGATATAGCACCGTCAGACACCATGTACTTTTTAAGCACATTAAATAAAGAAAACCCATGCGTTTTACTAGTTTATCAAGTGGTAAGAGTAGTTTGCTGATGGACACGATGGTGTCGGCATTTAAAATTAGACTGCAACAAGGAAATACCTACATAGTGGTAGAAATTGTGCAACAGTGTGACACACTGATAAAGAATATTATAATTTTGAAACATAAAATGTTGTTAAATCTATGCGTCTTTGCCAACTCCTGAACAAAACAAACAGTCAGCGTAAATAGTTTAGAGTTTTTGTTGAAGCGGTTAAGATGATTAAAGCTTTGTATCAGAAAGAAGGTTTAATTCCCAGACACTTCAAATGTGAGCGAATGTATTCAAAAATGTGATTGTGTCTAAAACATCGTACTTCCTTTTCAAGAATTCGGTCATAAAATATGTTATGCTGTTAAGATGTTTCTGTGTTTCAACAACGGTTTTGTCCCCTCCTTTAAACGATGACTATACCCATTGCTTGACTTTCTTTCAGGAGCAAGCACAACTATCTTACGAAGTTGTATAATATCGTCTTATATTCGAATAATGTAACTCAAGCAGCATTTTCAGGATAGGTTAACAACCGATATTATTCTAATTTTGGCAAGTGGCCGCTGGCCTATACAGTACAAGGAAACACATTCAAGACTAGAGTCAACATACAATAATTTCATCGTATGATATCACAATTGTAAAGAAAACGCACATAATATTCTATTCGATATACTTTTCAGTCAAGCCATGTAAACCCAATCCATGCAAAACAGGGGAAACGTGCATTGCCTCTGCGAATAATTTCACATGTGAACATTCCTCTGGTCCCCAGGAATATAACAGTTCTACTGAGAAGAAAAGTGGAGGTTAGAATCTTCCAGGTTTAGATCATAACCTGATTTCAATCAAGCATTTGGCTTTAAATATTATATTGGTCAGAGTGTGTGTTTGTGTGTGCTTTCTTGTTGTTGTTGATCGATGTTAATATACGTGGTGGACAAACATGCATGTCAGTATTGATATGCATCTTAAACCGATATGGTTCCAAAGCAGATATTTTACTTCAACAGTTAATTCTGTATACTAATCAATAATTTTGTATAAAAAGCAATAAGCTTTAAATGTTACGTGTCATCACAAAAACTCAGGTTACCATGTACATGATGGATGCTGCTACACTCAATTATACAACCAGTACTTCAATAACACAGGAGGAGTTTGCGCACACTTTGTAGATAATTCTTTCTGATGCAATCAGTTTAAGCAATGTCGGTTTTTTGTATAAAAAAAACAATTCAGGTTATAAGTTAGCGACATTTGTCCAAAAGATATATACTTTTTTTACTCTTTTTTTCAGACTATTTGTTTCCGATTTACATCGTTATTCCAGTAGTGGGTATTCCCGCCTTAATCCTTTACTCAGCATTGTTGGTTCACATCTTTCATCACAAATGGTAATCATTGTTAAGCTTAAGATTTACATTAAATTATTTGTTTGTTTCTGATCCATCTTGGTACAATATATTTAATGTTGTTTACAGGCACTGTATTAAATATTTTACCTAAGACCTTTACCGTTATATTTTAATGTTCAATGTTCTAACAAAAAGACCTGCGTGTGTCATACAAAATGCAAAAATACATTCAATTAATCATTGGTGGCATTTTTCTTTTAGTTATTGGACTGCGATTGTGAAATTAACAAGTTCATACATACCGGTAGCTGTTTCTTTTTATCTAAGATCATTACTTAATTGCCGATGTCATAAACATTTTCTTCTATTGCAATGTCGACATGTATTTCAGGCGGCGTAACCAGCTAGAAGACCGCACTAAACACTGACTTACTATTCTGTACCGGCAAGTCGTTTATAATTAAACCCACGTTGGGCGCTGAGAGTTGCATTTCATATTACCTATCAGTCGACATATTCGTTAGAAGGTGTTCTTCTTTATTTTTGTAATATTTGGTGTTTGTTAAATATTTAACATGTTAAAGGACTCAGTTGAATTGCGCTTTGAGGTATAAACCAACCTAGTAAGTTTTATTCGTTGGCAATAGAAAATAATGTAAAAATGATTCACTTACCAACAATCCTTGTACAAGTACCTCGCGCATCAAGTTCTTTTTACCTATATTGGTATATGCTAACCAGTAGATACAAGTTACAAAATCCGTTACTTATGTATTATGATTGTCGGTACTTGTATGAAAATTATGACTTAGCGAACGACTTGAACATGTATTTTTTATTAAATTCTCCTGAATACCGTTAGGGCCATCGTGTTTACACATTAATATTCAGAGGGCGACAATGCGAAAGTGCGATAGTACAATGGCGACGATGCGATAGTACGATGGTGACAATGCGAAAGTACGCCGGCGACAATGCGCCAACGCGATTGTTCGATGGCGACAATGCAATAGTACGATGGCGACAAATCGACAACTCGATAGTACGATGTCGCCATCGTACTATCGCATTGTCGCCATCGTATTGTCGCACTGTCGTAATCGTGTTGTCGCACTATCGCATCGTCGCATTGTCGCCATCATACTATCGCAATGTCGCCATTGTATTGTCGCCATTGTATTGTCGCACTGTCGTCATCGTATTATCGCATTGACGCCATCGTTTTGTCGCACTGTCGTCATCGTTTTATCGCATTGTCGCATTATCGCCATCGTACTATCGCACTGTCGCCATCGTATTGTCGCACTGTCGTCATCGTATTATCGCACTATCGCATTGTTGCATTGTCGCCATCATACTATCGCACCGTCGCCATCGCATTGTCGCACTGTCATTGTACTATCGCATTGACGCCATCTCACTATCGCGTTGTCGCATTGTCGCCATTGCACTATCGTATTGTCACCATCGTACTATCGCATTGTCGTCATCGTACTATCGCATTGTCGTCATCGTACTTTTGCAGTATCTCATTGTCGCCCTCTGACTTAAATGTGAAACCACGATGGCACAAGGTATTCTGTAAAACTCAGCATAGACAATTGTGATGTGTCATCTCACACTCAAAGATTGGTCTACGTTTATGTCTGATATATCATTTAATTTAACATATTCCGGTGTTAATTGTCTACCATTAATGTATACGTCCCTGTGATATATGTTGTATATCTCATAAATTTGTATTTGCTAATATATGCCGACGATATTGCAATTATGTGTGAATCTGAAGAAGAAATGCAGAAAGACGTGTTTTAGTTGGAAGAATACTGTAAACGATTTGCACTTTATGTAAATTCAGCTAAAACCAAGGTCGTTATTGTCATAAACGTGGATCAGATGACGAAAAATATCAGGTTTAGCTAAAGGCAAGGAAAAAGAAATAATATACACATTTGAATAATTTGCATTTGGATTAAGTATAGGTGGATCTTTAGCACGTATCTTGTCATATCTACAGGTTGAGGTTTAACAAAGCTATTGTTTTAATGTAGCTCACATTTAATTAATTTTCCTTTAATTTCTATACAAACCAAGCTACAAGTTTTTTATCAATATGTTTTGTAAATTTGAATGAAAACCTAATATAAACTATGTCAGTTTTAAAAGTTTGAGATTTAATACATTTATTCAGACTTTCTACACACAGGCTAGAAGTTAAATCAGGCAGACGGCATAGCCAGAAGTGACACCTTTTTACAAAAAAAATGCCAGCATTGTTATGAATATTAGTTACATTGTATACAATAATAATGTTCACTATAAAATGATATTTGAAAATGAAATGTTACACAGTATTACCGGTAAAGAATTAGTTTATCAAACTATATGGAATTAATGCAATCTGAAAATACAATTTTTAACAGACACATTGCTATGTATGTCATAATTCATGTACTACAAGAAAAAAAAAACATATCATAACGATGAACATTTGCTGATTTACCCGCTTGAATTCATGCTTTATCTCCAGCATTGTATTTTGATTAATTGAATGACTGCTTTCGGATTTCGAACCAAAATAAACAAGTAACTGAACATTGAAAGATGCATTTTGTTTCTGTGATATAGCTATTTTGTGTGTCATTAATGCCTATATATGTAATACATGGATGGATGGATGGATGGATGGATGGATGGATGGATGGATGGATGGATGGATGGATGGATGGATGGATGGATGGATGGATGGATGACGGACGGACGGACGTACTGACCGACGGGCGGGCGGGTGGGCAGGCGGTAGGGCGGTCAGGCCAGCATGCAAGCGGGCATGTAGGCAGGCAGGCAGCCAGGTCGCCAGGCAGGCAGACAGACAGACAAAAGACAGACAGACAGACAGATACATTTGATTCAATGGATAATTGCTGAAAGCTCCTGTAACAATAAGAAAAACAAATCAAAAAGGAATTTTTCCATATGCGAAATTTGCTCCCACTCACAAAATACCGTACATGATATTATAAAATGTAAAATACCTTTGTAATAATGTTTTAAAATTGAAAAAAAACAACAGATACTTAAATGAATAAATGAAAATCTAATTCACTCGGTTTATTTAAATGAAAAATGCATGACCATGAACCCCTCTAACTTTATCTTTGAGAGAAAATCCGAAGCAATTCACCTAATCAATGGCAAAAATACAACACAACAGGCGATCTAACAGACGACAGTTAAAGAAAGCCACGTCACATAGCAATGCAGAAAATAACTTTGCAATCAAATATATAAAATTATTTATTGTGTTAGGGATGCCATTTCTTATTGTTGTTTTTAATAAGACTGTGTTCGTTGCTACTTATATTTCGGACTTCTTATTTTTGGAAAAAATGATACATTTTTATTGGTCATTTTCCGACGTGTTGAAAACGTATCTGAATGGTAAAGGGTTAACTACGTATCTAAGTGGTAAAGAGTTAACTACATATCTAAGTTGTAAATGGTTAACTACGTATCTAAGTGATAAAGGGTTAACTACGTATTTAAGTGGTTAATGATTAACTTCGTATCTAAGTGGTAAAGTGTTAACTACGTATCGTAGTGGTAAATGGTTAACTACGTACCTAAGTGAAGAGTTAAATATGTATCTAAGTGGTAAAGGGTTAACAACGTATCTAAGTGGTAAAGAGTTTAATATGTATCTAAGTGGTAAACTACGTATATCAGTGGTAAAGGGTTAACTACGAATCTAAGTGGTAAATAGTTAACTACGTATCTAAGTGGTAGATGGTTATATGCGTATTTAAATGGTAAAGGGTTAACTACATATCTAAGTGGTAAATGGTTGACTACGAATCTAAGTGGTACAGGGTTAACTGCTTATCTAAGTGGTAAATGGTTAACTACGTATCTGAGTGGTTAAGGGTTAACTACATATCTAAGTGGTAAATTGTAAAGTACGTATGGTTACCTACGTATCTAAGTAGTAAAGAGTTTAATATGTATCTTAGTGGTAAAGGGTTAACTACGTATCTTAGTGATAAAGGGTTAACTACGTATGTAAGTGGTAAATGGTTAACTTCGTATCTAAATGGTAAATGGTTAGCTACGTATCTAAGTGGTAAATAGTTAATTACGTATGTAAGTGGTAAAGGGTTAACTACGTATCTGAGTGGTTAAGGGTTTACTACGAATCTAAGTGGTACAGGGTTAACTACATATCTTAGTGGTAAAGGGTTAACGAGGTATCTGAGTGGTGAAGGGTTAACTACGTATCTGAGTGGTTAAGGGTTAACTTTGTATCTAAATGGAAAATGATTTCCTACGTGACTAAGTGGTAAAGAGTTAAACATGTATCTTAGTGGTTTAAAAAAGGTTTAAAAGTTAAAGGTTTAACTACATATCTAAGTGGAAACGGTTAAATATGTATCTAAGGGGTAAATGGTTAACTTCGTAACTGAGTAGTAAAGGGTTCACTACATGTTTAAGTTGTAATAGTGTTTACTTCGTGTCTGAGTGGAAGGGTTAACTAGGTATCTGATTGGTGAAGATTTAACTATGTATATAAGTGGTAAAGAGTTAACTACATATCTAAATGGTAAAGGGTTAACTTCGTATCTAAGTGGTAAAGAGTTAACTACGTATCTAAGTGGTGAAGTGTTAACTGCGTATCTAAGTGGTAAAGGGTGAACATAGGTATCTACGTGGTGAACTGTTAACTACGTATTTAAGCAATAAAGGGGTTTACTACGTATCCAAGTGGTAAAGGGTTAACTACGTATCTGAATGGTAGAGGGTGAACTACGTATCTAAGTGGTTAAGGATTAACTACGTATCTGAGTGATAGAGGTTTAACTAGGTGTCTGAGTGGTTAAAGGTTAACAACGTATCTAAGCGATATATGTTTAACTACGTATCTAAGTGGTAAAGGGTTTACTACGATTCTAAGTGGTAAAGGGTTAACTACGTATCTGAGTGATAGAGGTTTAACTAGGTATTTGAGTGGTGAAGGGTTAACAACGTATCTAAGCGGAAAATGGTTAACTATGTATCTCAGTGGTTAAGAGTTAACTGCGTATCTTAGTGGTCATTGGTTAACTGCGTATCTAAGTGGTAAAAGGTTAACTACGTATCTGAGTTGTAAAGGATTAACTACGTATCTAAGTTGTAAAGGGTTAAACACGTATCTAGGTGGTGAACGGTTAACTACGTATTTAAGCAGTAAAGGTGTACCTACGTATCTAAGTGGTAAATGGTTAACTACGTATCTAAGTGGTAGAGGGTGAATGTCCAGGATCGGTAAACCAACGAAATCGACGACAATTATTCGAATAATAATGATTTGCAGTATAGATCTATTGGAGATGAAACGCACACATTTCAAAAATACAAATCTCTATCAGCAACTCTCTAAAAAAAGGAGTGATGTGTATTGTTAACAATGAAAACAATTTACGATAACAAAGATACAGAAGATTTTAATCGATTGCAGACAACGACCGTATGATCTGTTCATGGGTTGTACAATAAAACAATTAAACCTCGCTCATAATCCAAGGACAATCTTGAACAACACAAGAATTAAGGGTTAGCACAAAATCATTATCGTCAGTCGGGTCAGTGTAAACTCAAAACTTATTTACGACTACTGTGACACACTGTCTACTATATTGGTTAAAAATGGTTTAGTGTCTCGAGCGTATAGTTGCGTTTAAGTTTATTTTTGTCAGGTTAAAAGATACACACAAGACAAACACGGATATTCGGATATATAATAAGCGTTTTGGGATTTATGCACCTGCTTAATGATCTTTTTCTGTGATGTTCCGATATCAGGTTAGTGTAACAACATAACAATAAATGTGATTAATGAATGGACGTTAAACAGCCACGCAACTAGTCAATGTGGAAACAGAATGTTATTTTGAATGGGACGTTCGTGGTATTTTTAAGGCACAAGTGTACCTAGTCGCGTTCCTTTAAAAAGTGTTATGGAAACTATTTATAAGCAATGGTTTTATATTTAGGCTTGTTTAAAATAAATAAAACAAGAGGGCCATGATGGCCCTGAATCGCTCACCTGACTAACCTTGCTTCATGAACTTTAATTTTATTAGACCCATATACAATCCCAAGCCAAATTTCATTAATTAATACATTCTGACAAAATTTCATTAAGACGTGATGAAAACTGTGACCTCTTAAATCTACACAAGGTTTTACTAGAATTTGCCCGGTGACCTAATTTTTGACCCCAGATGACCCATATACGATCCAAAATCAGATATTATCAAGATAAACATTCTGACCATATTTCATTAAGATCATATGAAAACTATGACCTCTATTGTCTTCACAAAGTTTTTCTATGATTTGACCTAGTTTTTGAACCCAGATGACCCTAATACAATCCCAACCCAGATTTCATCAAGATTAATATTCTGGCAAAATTTCATAAAGATTTAATGAAAACTGTGACCTCTACTGTCTACAAAAGTTTGTTTTTTTAATCTGACCTAGTTTTTGACCCTAGATGACCCAAAGTCAATCCCAATCCAGATTTTAACAAGACAAACATTCTGACTATATTTCAATAAAATCTGATGAAAACTGTGACCTCTATAGTCTACACAAGGTTTTTCTATTATTTGACCTAGTGCCTAGTTGCTGACCCCAGATGACCCAAATACAATCCAAACAGGGCTCCTCTAGCCCAAAAATTTCTGTGGCCAACATTTTAGCCAAATGGAATTTTGTGTAGCCAAATTTTAGAAACTAGCCAAAGTTTTAGCAAAGCATTTGCAGGGGTCAAAGTTGGATATTTTGAAAATCCTGAACTTAAAGCTGGGGGCCAGGGGGCCGCAGGGCCCTCGGTGGGTCCAGGGGACAAGGGGGCCAGAGGCCCCCAGAAGCTCCTGGATTGACACATTTAAAGGGTGCCTGTACCTGTTCTGATGATTCTATTTTCTTAAAAAAACAACATACACATATATTTAAAAATCTTCATGTATTTGATAAAGAACACAAAGTTAGTCAAAAAGCAATTCATTCACATGCACCCTCTGTCTGGCATGGACTCGACTGCAGGTGTTGCTTTTGAAGAACCAGATAAAACCGGTAACAGTGGTTACAAATTATATTTTTCACACATACTTTAAAAAAGTCAATAATACATGTTTAATTAATGCAGAATCAAATGTCACCATTTATATTCACAGAATCATGCTGCCAGAAGCCTCCACATACACCTAAGAAAATTGGGTATGGTGGCTTCTGCTAAACAGTTAAAATTGAAAATTTCAGCATGGGTTCCCCTAGTTTTTATCCCAATCGTTGTTTGAATGCTAAATAATTGTATCCTGGTGTGACCCAAATTTGACGATGTAACGCTTACATGAAGCAATATTTAGCAAATAATTTAAGAAATAATGAATGTTTAATAGCACAAAATAATAATTTTAAACTCGGCTGTATTACTTTGAAATGATTCCAAGACAATAATCATCCATTTAATCGATAAAATTAGAACATCGTCGAATTAAGGTGTCGGCGAATTTGGATTACGGTAGGTTGCCCATATTTGTTTTACAAAAAGTAAAAAAAAAAACATTTCTTGCTGCTGGGCTCATATGTTGGGGACAATAAAACATTTTATTTAACTAAAAAAGACCTGTCCCAGTCAGCAAAAATGGCGTATTTGATCGTATTTTCAATTACTGTTAAAATTATTTTCCTGATTTATACTTTATTCAAAGGACAAAATGTTTTAAAAGCTCACAATCAATGAATCATACGTTATTAATAAAAAAAAATGGCAAATTTGCTAGATCTATCTTGCCGATTTTTGATGCAAAACAACCTAAACAGTAAACTTTAGCAACAGAAAATACGACCAAATTCGGGGTGTTAGTTTAAAAAAAATAAAAATCCTACCTGGTTGGTCTTGATGGTTCTTATATTCTTTATGTGATAAGGGCCCTCTGCGTGGAGACGCAATGCCTTCTTCCCACAAGACTGATAATTCAGGGTTTTCTTACAAACTTCTCAAACCAGTTCACTACCCGCCCGTAGACTACAGCGGGGAATGGCCACCCATTATAAACTGTACGCTGAAGTTTCTTTAGCTACCAACAGGCAAGTATCTCGTTGCCATTTTTCTCAACTTAAGTCTAAACACAGCTTCCCATTCGGCATCAAATATACGCAAAAAGTACTCAAATTGATTTAAATCGGCAGCAATCTTTAATCTTTAATCAGATGTAATTGTTTATTTAATCCTCTGCGATGTACGATTTGTTTTCACATCAGTAATTTGTCTCGATGACCGGTGTTAATGCCGACTGCGTATAAATTTTTCAGGTCAATAACACGGCGATGTATTGATGCACAGTCTACAGCTGAAAGCGGTTAATATCTGGGACGGCATGTCAGGAAAAAAATCAATACCGATAATTCGCATTGTTCATTAATTAAGCAACTGTTAATAACACTTATCCTTTATGGATTTTCATGAAAGAAAAACCATAATAAAGAAAATTTTATTCTCTTTAATCTGATATATAAACAAGTTTGGAAAGAATTGGATGAAAAATTTGGACTTTATTGCAATAACACCATTTTCTCAATTCAAGGGGAGGTAATTCTGTACTTCATGGACCAATAATGCTCATTTTTTTGTAGGGTTCGTGTCCTCATTGATATAAAGACACTGTGCAAATTTGGAAAGGATCGGACAAAAAATGTGGAAGATTTTTGAAAGTTTTCACAAAATAGGCAAAAACGAATAAACATGCAAAGTTCAACGAGCTCCTGCGGCCATGTTTTTTGACGAATCAAATTTCTTTGAACAACTTTTTCAGAGGAGCCTTCAAAGGTCATCCCTGTGAAATTTTTTGAAAATCTGATGAGCGGTTTCTGACAATAATATTTTTTAAGGTTTTTGCCATATATGGTCATGGCGGCCATCTTGGTTATGTGATCAAATTTTTTTTAACAATTCTTTTGTCCCATGACCTAGGGATGCTCCACATGAAATTTAGTTGATATTGGCTCAATGGTTTAGTAGAAGAAGATGTTTACAAATTGTTTACAGACAGACAGACAGACAGACAGACGGACGGACG
Organism: Dreissena polymorpha; assembly: GCF_020536995.1. NCBI lineage: Eukaryota > Metazoa > Mollusca > Bivalvia > Myida > Dreissenidae > Dreissena > Dreissena polymorpha. The sequence continues at coordinate 51,537,505 of NC_068368.1, read as the reverse complement.
CCGGACGCTGAGTGATCACAATAGCTCACCCCGAGCTATCGCTCAGGTGAGCTAAAAAGCCAGTAAAAACATGAATAGAAATACTGTGTGCCCCGGGATTCTACCCCATGACCTTTGGAAGCAGTGTCTAACGCCTTACAATTAGAGCAGGGGATTTAGACAAGTGTTTTAACGATATATTTGTAAAACCCGTACTCGTACTTGACATTTTACCAAACTATGAACAAGCCCGTTTGATATTGCGTGACCATAGATAATTAACTCGGTCTCGATCGGAATATGCATAACAATTATGTATGCATGGGTACTTTTATGCAGGAATACATAATACGTCTTTTAATTCGATTGTCCTTGACTTTAACTAGCTCCGGTGTGCTTCAATTGTGCTATGACAATGGCCATGTCTTAAAAAAGATCATTACTGCACTTATGGAAGTGTTGAATAGTAATAACAGTATCATATTACATCGAACAACGCACGCTAATTGTCATAAGTGCATGAACGTACACAACTCAATTAACGGAACTGCCAAGCTTTGTTTCAACCTAAAAAAAACTTCAAATTTAAATGTCCTTCAAAATTGTGTTTGTCAAAACTGCAAACACAAATACGTTTGGTATTCAATATTCTGTTAGAAATAATACAAGTTATATCGTTATGAACGGTTTTCACTGTTCAACTACCCTTCACAAATGTGTAGTTGCTCAAAGTTTTGGTATTTGATGCCATGCAATATGTTGACGTTGTGATACAAATTTTTGCGCCTGGTACAATATGAGCCGTGATTATGCAACACTGGGCTTAATGCATGTGCGCAAAGAGTTGTCATAGATTTGCCTTTGTAGTTCGCATAGGATGATAAGGGACTACACTTTGCACTTTTATGGAAATTTTCGTTTAAAGGAAGTCTCAGTTTAGGTGGAAATATTGACTTAACGCACATGCGTTTTGTGCATACGTTACATTGTATTATATAATATCAAGACAAGATCTTCGAGCACCCAAAACATATTTTTATTAAGAAATACGCGAACGATTGTGCACAATCCACCCAGTAGGTAAAAACAAATTGAAAGCACACAGTTATGGAAATATATTTTCAATGGTGGAAAACAGCTTAACGACCATTATTCTTCCAAATTTGTCGCAGCCAAAATTTCTTTTAGTGCGATCTGTTATGAAAAAAGTATATCATACCCAGGTGAGGGATGATATAGGAAGACACCATCGGCAAGAAGATCACGTGTATTTTACTAGCAATTGTATGAGAGATCTTGTATTTCTTTCCCTAACTTCGAAGAAAAACAGATGAAGGAATAAACTATACGATAAACTTGAGATCGTATAAAGATATACATTTAATTCCTTCATCTGTTCTTCCTCTGAGTGTGGGATCTCACGCTATAACTGTAAGAAGAACAAAGGATGGAATTAAAGATCTTCTTCATAATAAGGTGATTAAACTGTGATTGTTTAAGTGATCGACACAGTCATTCAAAAGGAGTTTAAAACACAAACTTCTGGACGTAAATTCGGACATACGGGCTATTTCAAGTCTTTGTGCTTGTCACTTAATATTAAGCACGTCGTGGGATTATGGGACGTACCTATATGCGACCAGCAGTCTAGTCAGAAGCAACCCCATTAATTCAAGCAAAGTTGCGTGGTCTTATATGCGGACATGCCTTGAGCTATGCGGACCGCATCTGACATAAGAGCCCATTTCGCATGACGCTGCTCATTTAAACTCGGCGATACTCGAGCTATTTGTCAATAACAGATTAAAGCGTTTGCATTTTAGTTCCATTTAGCTTAATGTTCGATTGATTTAAATATCGCCGTCCGATCGATAATTTACCTCCACTGATTTATGTTAAGGTGTTTTGGCGTATTATAAGTGGTATCAATGTACTTCCTAGTACATCCTTGTTTGGTTGTCACCTAATATATCATGATCACTGCAATACTCAATTTTAATCTTTAATCGATAAAGCGTATTGTATTTACTCCACTGCCACTACCGGTATCTTATCATAACATGTAGATGGGAATATCAAATTCGTTTAAGCACAAGTTTCATACATCGGAGCTGCTTGTTGAAATAAATTCATGGAGGATATAACATGTGCTTAGTTGGATAAAGAGGGAAGTATGTTTTTTTCTTAAAGGATAAGCTTTGTGAAACAGGCGGACATAAAGTGTGGGTGTTTATTGACTAAATATCTATGGAGTCCTACATAATTTATTAATATTTTACATTAAAGTGCACGTGATACAAGTTATTTGTATCAATGTGTATTTTTCCAGCTCGGACCGATTGTGTTTGTTTATGAATTAATGAATTAATCTTACAAAATTGCTCAAATGAAACATATAACACTGCAGGTTGGAAATTCCGGAAACGTGATAGTGAGGGAAATTCTAGTTACCATCTTTCTAGTCTTAAAGGGACGTCAACCATGAATGACGAAAGAAGAAAACTTCTAAAATACCGTATTTTTTTACAATTATTAGTTAACATTGATTAAAATAACACGACTGGTATATTACATTATTTGGAAAAAAGTTCATATTTTCAGTATATTCGGTAATAAAATTTCGCGATGTGAAATCGAAAGAACATCGCGAAAATAGTTAACATAACGACAAACTATAAATAACGCACGTAGATTGATCTTTTTATATTACAAAATATATACAATTCACTACGCATGCACACATTGGATTTCTGAAATTACCACGTGACGATGATGATCAATCTACTTGCGTTATTCATAGTTAACTGGTAGTTACTTGGTACCTGTACCCAGTAAAATTAATTGCCGAATATACTGAAAATATGAAAACTTAACAACTTTTTTCAAGTATTGTAATATACCAGTCGTGATATAATAAACAATATAAACGAATAATTGTAGAAAAAAATACGGTATTATAGAACTTTTCTTTTTTCGTCATTCGTGGTTGACGGTACCTTTAAGTATAAGACCTAACAATAATCTATTGCTTATATAATTCAGGACGAAATTCATTGGCGGCTTTATTTGTTTTATAAAAACACAAATAAAAAAAGAGTGTGATGATTGTTGATCATGGCCATTTTGGTAATTTTGACATGTTATTATTTGTACCATGCGATTTGTTTATTTCAAATATTATTTCAAGTATTCGCCCTTTTTTGCTATTTTGTGTATAATGTTGTTTTTGTTCCGTATGACGTTCTGTGTATTGCTTTCATCACATTAAAACCACATAATTTTTATTGGTTTAAAGAAAACAGTTAAAAATAAGAAAAAGTTTCGCCACAAATTAGCGTTTGCGGTCCACACAAATTAATTAAGAACGACTCTTTCTGCTAGACTGCATTGTTTTAAAGAGACCTCCTTTTAATAAAAAAAACTATTAAATCGGATATCGTCTTCTTTTTTATCTAGGGTGACCATTTACACACATGCCTCAAACCCGATTTTCCCTGAGCCCCGCTGTAACATTACATACGAATATAAAACGCGTGCAGTCTACTATTCGACTTAATAAAATAAAATGCAAAGAATTTAATATATATTATATTAACCTAATGTTAAATGTAATATTAATATTTTCTATAAATATATACATGTACTAAATCGGAGGTTTCGTCATTTGTCAAGCAGTTATTTATTTTTTAAATTAAAAATTTAACACAAAATTAACTATTATCAAAAAGTTTGTTTCGAATGATTCGGTGGAATTAAAACTCAGACATATTGCAGACTTCGACACGATTTAAATAATGCGTATAGATCTACGTATAAATGTTGTGTGCATGTAAATTTCATGTAAACACTTTTACAGCTGCCAATTATTTTCACAGCGCCAGCGAAAATGTCTCGGAAAAACATGAAGTTATAAAATTAATTATTTCTCACAAAAACGAGACCTGTGTGTTAACAAATACTTTTATTAACACGTTTACAAATAGTCTTAATAACATGTTTTTAAACGCATACTATTTTGGAGAACATAAATATAGCCGTCGATGTGCTTCTTTAATATGTGGGCGTAGTCTTGTGTGCATGTCGTTATTTCATCATTACCTTACTTCAAAGAGGTTGTGATATATATTGAAACCCCGTCATTTGAAAGGCGAATAACTGTTGAAATACTATACACCACTAAATCTGCGTCATTATTAAAGGGCAGTCGTGCGCATATTGTGGTTCATTTAATAGCATTCATTATTGAGGAACTCAATCATGAACACAGCAGTCGATAATTATAAGTTCGTTATTGGCACCTCGACAAAACGCATTCGACAATTAACATATACGAAAACAAAATATACTCAAAGTACATCGGTACAAGACAATTACATTGTATTGATAGATATAACCAATATAAATCATGTACACAAGTGTAGATATTAAAACAACTCGGTTAGAACAAACAAGTAATAATTTACAATAAATTAAGGGTTTCATAAATAAATATTTTAAAAGCCGCTCATACTTTTTGCTCACTAAGTTTCATGGCATCGGGTTTGAATCTGGAAACATTATAAATCAGTTATTTATTTTAACAAAAGAGAATCTTTGTTAATTTCACTAAATTTGGCATTTGGATCAAATACAATATTTTTGATAATTCGTTTGAAAGAAACTGTAGGGTTTAGGAGTGAATTTGAAACCCTAGATTATTTCTCTATTTAAATCGCTTCAAATGAAAACAAAAATCACATTAATAATGATTAACTTAACTTGATCATTTCAAAGAAGTCTCGGATATCGTGTTTTAAAAATTATTGGCATAACGCTTGTTCATAGAAAAATGAGGTTAGCTGTGATTAAGGTTTTAGAACTGTAATACGACGTTTTGATTTTTTGTTCTTTCTTTTCATAGTACCTATAAACATGGTATTCTTCTTCCAAAACAAAAGTTTAAGGAAAGATTACCCAACAATGCTCAGAGAGTCAAATTGACAACGAACAGGCTTTTTCAACATTTGTACAACCATTTGATAACGAAGTTCATTCTATTTAACATAACTGAAACAAAATGTATTTGGTAGATCTATATATTAGTACATTAACAATTAATGTATTCATTTATGGTAGTAAATGAGGTGTTATACAGGGTATAAATAAAATCTAAGCACACAAGTGCTGTTGTTGTCTCTCACCAGAACACCAGAAAAAAACTACCAAATTTCTAGTAAACAGTCAGTGTGTTTGTGTGTTTTTTTTTCAACCATAATAACAGTAGGAAAATACAATTGTTTCAAAAGAAATTGCGTATGATGTATCCTTTATCAAACAACAGAAATATAGATTTACATGCAGCTTCATTGGCAGGGATATTCAGTTTACACAAATTAATATGTCATAACCACAATGGTGTTGAGAGTTTTGGATGTTCAAACTTATGAAACATATCGTTTGTAAATACAACTTTCATTAACCGCATGTAACTATTCATCATTTGTAAACAAAAGTCATTCAGCCCTAAATAGTTAATGTCGCTTAATTCATGTTGCACACTTAAGCATTCATATCCAGAAGTACATTCTTTCCATAGCCAAACTGTTAAAACGTATGTTTAATATGTGAAAATGATGGACATGTTTTAATTTGTTTAAAAGTTATTTTATGTATTTATCAAATATAACCTGTGGCGGCGTATTACATAGATGAATAATCATTAATTGCTTGTGCAATTCATGGAGACAAGCCACCCATTCTTTAACCGAATAACCCGTCAATCTTTCTTTGTGTCCCTCATAAATGCAGATATAAAATTACATACACAAGGATCGGTGTTATAAACCGCAAAATACAAATTAGTTCTCTATTCAATTAAATATTACACGGTATAACGGGCACTAATGCTTGACACCGTTTAACCACAGTGATAAGCTAGTAAATAAAACACACTACAGCTTTTCGCAAACCGTTCTATTTAATGTGTTGTAAATAAACCTTTATCATTCCACACGCCTAAGCCGCACTGATTAGAATGCCTCTAGTGCATTTTATTTTATATATAAGTAACGCATGTTACATCGCTTTACACAGGCGTAAGACTTACACTTCAGAACAGAAGTCTCATTTCAATGGGTATTCGTATTTTAATAAAGTTTACAAAAAAGGTAAATAATTAAAAGCGTGGGAATATTGTATTAACATCCGCTTTCTATCTTAAGTTTTTGTTCGCACCCACATTGTTTTCGTACACAACTTTGTTTAGTACCCAAATTATTTTTCGTACCCACATTCTTGTTCTTACCAATTTTTTGGCATAATTTGTTCGTACCCAAATGTGATCGTACCCAAACATTTTTTCGTATCCACATTTTTTTCATACACAAATTTGTTTTCTTTTTTAACATAATTTCTTCATTTATTCACCAAATGACTTCAAATAATACTGAACATCTCTTAAAACAAGACAGTCTATCTCGAGTATCCATGTCCACATTACCCACCCCGGAGCCCCACCAACATAGGCCTTGCCCTCCCAAAATTGCATTTTAATATGACATCTATGCGTGGGGATACGCATCGGCCTCTGCCGCGCCATGTTTCAAGCTAATGTTGTGAACATAATTATTTATAGGTGTTTGATATAAATAACTAAATTATCATATGCACAAAAACTGAGGTCTTTGATTACTAGTACGGTGTTTCATTTTATAATATTCAGATTTATCGTATTTTGTTCGCCAATTATACACTTGTTTCGTTTAGCATGGTGTTATAACTGCTCATCCTTATGATACACATATTACATATTACACATATTACTTATATATTACACATATTACTTATATATTACCCCCCCCCCCCAGAAATGTAAATAACTCAGTTGCTATTTGTACAAGTCGAAACAAGACTGTACAGTAATATTTTTGTAAAGCATGTATTTTCCTAAACGCTTTTATATCCGAACAATTCTAGATGGTTGACAACCTATGGCAGTCTCGTTTTAGTCCTTATGCCCATTAAGTACATGATCTTGCCCCCAAGCTTTGAAATATGGATAGGGGGTAAAGATATTGGATTAATCCGCAAAATGCTAGCATTTCAACAGCTCCTGTCGAATGACAATATCGTGTGCGTTTACACTCTTATAATATCATCATTTATTCCACACATCACATCTCATTTAAAAACGGGAAAAAGCACCCACGCCAAACATCATTTCTTTGGTTTATATTGATCATATTCTTTTCTACATCATTAACATTTATTCTACATCGAAGTATAGTTATTTGAAAAAAGAAGCTGAAATTTAGCATATAAACATAGGAAGAATGCTACTCATGACAGTGCTCTAAATAAAGAAATGCACGTCATAGATTGTATTGTTAGTGCATGGTTAAACCAGGCCTTAAATATGAATAAATAGAATGCTAGCTTTTATTGCGACAGCCGGGTTAACTTCTGAGCGTGAATTATTATTTTTCGTTACAGTCATGCCATACATAGTTACCTTTCTTGCTACGTGGGTACTGATGGTGTCGCCAGGTAAGATTAATAGACTTTAAATTGATCTTTAAATTAACGACATGAATGACACAGATATGTCATATATGCAATAAATATTATCATTGACGCCTATACACTATTGATCAATGTATTTAATACTTGTTTTGTATTTTATGACCACCCAATAATTTCCTTTAGGTGTTTTGTATTTTATGACCACCCAATAATTTCCTTTAGGTATGTAATTTGGTTTTGCATTCCACATTAATGGTAGGCGAGTTTAATGTTGTATTACACTTCCTATCAATATAAAACCAAATTCACCGCGTAAACAATACATGATTTGAGATGTTGATTAATGTTCTTTGCATTGTAATTGTTAATATATCAATGATATATGTCATTCAAAAATAAATTATTGAAAGAGGTTTGCGATTAAATATGTTTGTCTAGAGATTTGTATTGACTACTTGGTTTAGATTTTTAGCAGCTTCTATGATAAAAGCAATTTCGCTTTATACGCCATTTGTAATTCATTGAAATTAAAACATGAAAAATAATATAATAGCAATATAAAATGGATAATAATTATAACACAATCAAAACAGATCAGAACTTAAAGAACCTCTCATGAATACGAGTATGCAATATGAAGAAGAATAAACATGTATTTACACAAACATCATGGAGAAGGTGCTTCATGGTTAATAATGTTTATATTGTGAGTATTGTGTGTATATATTTGAGCCGTGCTCTGTGAAAACGGGGTTTAATGCGTGTGCGTAAAGTGTCGTCCCAGATAAGCCTGTGCAGTCCTCACAGGCTTATCAGGGACTACACTCCGTAAAACTTGATTTTTGCTACGAAGAGACTTTCTTGAAACGAAAAATATTATAAAAGCCGAAAGTGTCGTCCCTGATTAGCCTGAGCGGACTGCACATGCTTATCTTGGACGGCACTTTAGACACATGCACTTAACCTCCTTCAAAGAGTACGGCCCATTTTTATAAGAACAATCATACTTAAATTCCAAAAAGAATTTAGAAAAAGTATAATTATGTATGAAAACTACTTTGTTTTCAACGTTAAATGTCACTATAAATGAAAACTCCTATGCCACTTGATTTTCTCTAACAGACTTGCCATCTAAGTGTTGAATATTTTTTGCTAAGGCATTGAAAATAGTATCTGTGTTTTAGAAATATAAAAATTTAGAAAATTGTGTCATAGCGCTGTATTCAGTCAATGAACACAGGTAATTTTAGTATGTTTAAAGCCCCTTATAATGAAAGAGTTTTTACGTTCAGTATATCTTGCTCCTGTAGAGACCTAACCTCCCTCCGTGCTGGCTTCTACCCGCATTTCAATCAACGATTGCCTTTATTTCTTGTAAGAGTTCACATGTTTCAATTGTAAGACGGCATTACGCATATCTAGGGGTTGCAATAATATGGTCATAAAATGTTGTTGTTTTTTTGTTTGCCAATTGATAAAAATTGACTATTGCGTACTAAAAGTCCATCGGTTAAGAAATTATTCAGTTATTCATCAACCATATCAGTTAAGAAATATGTCTTTATAATATTTGAATGTGCCTTATATTTATACGTTATAAAGTGCTTTTTAATTTAGCGCGATTTCACAGAAATCCTTATGCTTAGAAAATAATTTATACGAATACTGAACTCCCATGTCATGTCAATATGGAAATTTTTGAAACGTAAACTTCATTTTATTAATCGTCTTTATGCATGTCCGACCGTCCGTGTGTCTGTCTACCTGTCTGCCTGTCGGTACATACATAAAGGCATACAAGCGAACAAAATATATATTTGCTTCTCCGTATGTATGTATGTCCGTGTTTACGTCGGCTGTCTCTGTGTCCGCTTGTATGCATTTCTATATGCGTGCCTGGTCGGCAACCGTAAACTCATCTTCCCGCCAACCGATCCACCCAGCCGAACAACTCCTCGCCGGCCGAACGTCTGTCTACTAGTATTTAACTTGTATGTATGAATGTCTGTTTGTCTGTTTATCTTACACAGTATTTTATACATTACTAATACTTTTACAGTTCAAAACGCTGCTCCAGTGTTTAGTAAGCCCACCTCGGGTGACCAACAGACTTCATGCTTTGAAAATATTGCCTCGTCATCGAGCATATACCGCGTGTCCACCAGTGACGCTGATGGAGATACTGTTACTGTGGCGATACACAGCCAGAACCCATCAGAGCCGCCATTCCAATTAACGAAAGCAACTATTGGATGGAATCTGATGACTCCATCATCGACCACGATCGACCGAGAAACTACAGCAAACTATATATTTGTATTTAGGTATGCCGGTTGAAACAAATGTTGAATACAGTTAATAGCACTTTATAATTATAACGGTTCATATATTTTGTATAACTATAACAGAATACCGTAAATATAAGAATAGTTTGTATGACACATGAGCATGAGGTCGTTTAAAATTATTATTTACATCATTGGACTTTATTTCAATCAAATCAATATGCTGTGAGAGCTCAGTGTTGAGCGCTGAAAAATTAATATATAGAGGGAAAGAAATGTCAATTTGATTTGATCAAAGTCTTTAAATCTCGCTTAACAAATAATAACCCGAAAACGCCATCATGGAGTCATCATTATCAGTTTGAAAAACAGCCCGATATTGCACGACTGATATGACATTTGTTCAATAGAACGCGCATTTTAATTTCAATTGTTCTACCCTTTACAAACCAAATTTACGAGTTCTATTATACCGCATTACAGATAAGCGTTTTTAAAAATAAACTTTCACAAGTTTACACATCATACAGTTTGAGATTACCGTAGCTAAATCAAATTCTTGCGCCTCGCTGTTTGCAAAACGGGTTATAAGACATTTGCGTAAAGTATCGTCTCAGATTTGCTTGTGCAATCCGCATAGTCTGATCAGGGACGATTCTTCCCGCTTTTCGGACTTTTTCTTTCAGGGAAGTCTCTTCTTAACGAATATTCAGTCTAGGCGGAACGTGCCGTCCCTGGTTAGCCTTTGCGGATTGTATGAACTAATTGTCTAGTTTTCCCTGAACGAAACTCATTATATATTACTCATTACAGTTTTTTTTATAGAAATCATGCAACACCAGAAAGGTTATAAAATATAACCACAAAAATGTAGAGACAATATAATTAACATAGCATCCGCAAAAACGGCAGTAAAGTATGATCCATACAAAGCAGAAAAATACATACATCACACCATTAAACAAATAAACAATTGATCGTTGCTTAGAACGGATACAACATTCCAACAGACGTCTCTGATTCAAACTAACTATTTTTTTTATATTATGCACAAAGACTTTGTTTACAGTTCGTATGTATAACTTTAAATACTGTATTGATATGTTTCTTCCTTTATTGTTTTCTTTTGCCTTCATTCAACAGTGCCACCGATGGTACTAATACTGTACAAAGCATTGAGCTGACTTTGATTTTAACGGACCTGGATGACAACAGCCCCCAGTTCACCGCCAACTCGTACTCAGCTTATGTCTACGATACAGCGTCTGCTGGTATGTTAATACCTAGAAATACTATTTTAAAAAAGAACAACAAGTGTGGTGGGGTGTAACAGGAATGATTATGTGTATTACAAAGTCTACTTAAAGCGAATGTATTTGTATAAGCCTTGTTCTAGAAACACTGGACTTAGTGCATGTGCGTAGAGTGTCATCCCAGAGTAACATGCACAGTCGACAAAGGCTAATCAGGGGCGACACTATCCGCTTTTATGGAATGTTTCGTTGAAAGGAAATCTCCTCTTATCGGAAATAAAGACAACGCAGAAGTATTGTCCCTTATTAGCCTGTGCGAACTGCAGAGATGTATATGGGATGCCAATTTACGCACATGCACTAAGCCAAATCGCACGGCTAAAATATCCGACGATAAAGCTGCCGTTCAATATGTTGTTATGACTCGGTTTACTAACTGCTGTTACTTTTGAATCGTCCACGACAGTTTGCTGTTGCGCATGCTATTATAATGATATGTTCATATTCAGAGTCCATTTAGCTGTTCATTTAGGAAATACTTTTGAATACGTCTTGTTGTATTTTGTTTTAAACTTCGAAATCATAAGGTCTCTGCTATCTTATTCATTATTAGAATTATATATTTATGTTTATATTTATGTATAAAGCTTAAGCTGATCGGACGCTGGCGCGTACAATATACATGTATTTGAGCTTTCGTCTAGGATAACGGGCCATAATGCATATGCGTTAGTTTTCTTCCCCATATGAGCATGCGCAGTCCGCACAGGCTAATCAGGAATACAACAGTCTGACTAAAATGACTAAAATTGAATTTCGCTAAGACGATACTTCCTTTTAACGAAAAATACCCCCTAAAACGCGGAAAGTGTCGACCCTGAATAGCATGTTCGGCTGCACACGATGATCTGGGACGACACTTTACGCAAATGCATTAAATCCCGTTTTCCCAGAGCGAGGCTTTTTTTTTTCGCTCAACAGGGTCAGTGATCATAACAATACGAGCAACGGATGCAGATGTTTCTCCATCTATTACGTACACAATAACAGGTATGACCTATCAAGACTAGCATAACGTAACGGATCTCTACACTTAGGCTAGAAAAAGCCATATCGGCGGTTTTCCCCCATTTTATCAAAACATGTATTAAAACACTGCATATTCCCTTTAAATATCATAAGTGCATCTAGTATGAATGTTTTATATAAATTGAGCACAAGATCAAGTCGAATGGGCATTTCATTTCATAATATGTTATTGTTTTGGATTATTCTAATGGTAGATGGAAAACTCGTGTATTTTACAAAAGAGTAATTGTTCATCTGTGTTGTCTATGTGTGCGGTTGATACAAAAGAGCAGCTCTTGAGACATAAAGATAGTTCAGTGATCAACAAATTGATTTCGAACAAAAAGACTCACATCATTTTAAGTTGTTTTTACGACATTTTTATATAATAACGCAAACTAATTGTCTACCGATTAAATTCTGTGACGTATGATTTGAGCCTTTTCAAACTAGCTTCTATGATGCATGACTATAATAAATTGAAATTTATTGAGCCTTTTATAAAGCCAGTATTTCCACGTCATTAGGGTTGAATAGAAATGGCATAGTATGTGTAATTAAACCTCCATACTAAATTAAGGACAAAACAGTCTTGAATAATGAAATTTACTCGCAAATCGGTTCGTCTGAAATTGTTAGCCAGCTGTCTACTCGTACACATAATATGAGTCGTGTTCTGAGAAAACTGGGCTTAATGCATGTGCGTAAAGTGTCATCCCAGACTAGCCTGTGCAGTCCGCACAGGCTAATCAGGGACGACACTTTCCGCCTAAACTTGATTTTCGGTAAGGAGGGACTTCCTTGAAACTTAAAATACCATTAAAGCGGGAAGTGTCGTCCCTGATTAGCCTGTGCGGACTACACAGGTTTTACTGGGACGACGTTTTACGCACATGCACTAAGCCCAGTTTTTTTCAAAACACGACTCATATTACCATGTTGTACTCAACGCTTTGAATAAACTTATCGTATTACAGCGGGCGATGTCGCAGGCACGTTCTCTATCGCGTCAGACACTGGAGAACTGAAACTTAGCAAACCTGGCAACCTTAACTCAGTCACCACGCCCACATATAGCCTCACCGTACAGGCCAGTGACGGTACAAACACCAACACCACTACTGTGACCATACATGTCATTGGTAAATAAGACAAAATTAATATTATATAGTATGACTTATGACGATTTAAACTTCGCAGGGTTAGATGTATGTATGTGTAGCTGTTTTTATGAGCAAAGCGAATATACAGTATTAACTGTTTTCAGTCTTCGTTCACAATTTTATATTTTAATAAAGTACTATTTTGTTCATTATTAGGTGTTTACTATTAAAGTATGATTTGTTCGTTGAGTCGGAGCGTGCGCTACATAAATCAAGAGACATATGTTACATATTGTCAAGAAATATGTTAAAGGGACATTACTGCGTTACACTAAATACTAGATCCCATAAGAGTTATCTCTACTGTTAATCTTGTGTTTATATGAATATGCTTAATAGTTTGTTGCACACTTGTAGTTTGGATATGAATGAATAAACATGTAACCATATACGCCTTACGTTATATTAATAACACCGGCTAGACTACAACATGGTGTCAGAAGTTAAAAAAACTTCGGATAAAACCAATGGAATTTTGATTTTAATACAATCATAAAGTTCCAGGATTTTATTAATTTGTGCTAATTGTGACGTTCTGCTCATTTTAAAAAGATGGATAGCGGACACAATATAGGCCAAACACCCAAGATGGACTGGGACAATCCGGACTTACACCAAGCATTTAAATAGTTCAGATCGCACTGTGATTTCATGTTCAAAGGTCCATTAAAAGGAAAAGACGTCAAAGACAGAGTTCTCAATTGTCCTATTTGTCTAGAGCACAGAAACAGTAACACAAAGGAACCTATGATTCCAAATCAAATTCCTGAAGGACCATGGCAAGTTGTCGCCACTGACATATTTCACTGGAATGATTGCAACTATATTGTATTAGTTGATCTATACTGCAGATATTTTGAATGTAGTTTACTGAACAATATGAGAAGTGAAACAGTGATACACAAACATAAGGGTCATTTTGCCACACATGGTATTCCTTTTAAAGTGATAAGTGACAATGCAGGTCAATATACAAGCCAGGAATTCGACAGATTTTGTAAAGATTGGGATTTTGAGCATGTCACATCATCTCCATTACACTCCCAGGGCAACGCTGTTGCTGAAAGATGTATTCAGACAATCAAGAAGATTTTCACAAAATCTTTACAAGCCAATCGAGATCCTTATCTTGCAATTCTCGAATACAGAAATTCTCCACTTGCTTGTGGACAGTCACCTGTTCAATTACTCATGAGTAGGGAAACAAGATCAATATTGCCGGTAACACAAAAACATCTTGAGCCCAAAGTACAAAATCACAAACAGATCAAAGACAATATGTCAAAATCACAAAATACTTCAAAGGCAAGATACGACAAACACGCAAAACCACTCAAACATTTATCACAGGGCGAAACTGTTAGAATCCAACAAGATAAACGTTGGAAACCAGCTATTGTAAGAAAACAAATACATGACAGGTCGTATATTGTTGAAACTGAAGATGGTGGGGTTTATAGACGAAATCGTGGCCATTTGTTAAAAACAAATGAAAAACCATTGCATATTTTCGATCCACAATCACTACCTATCAGTGACAATCACAAAAATATCACACATAGTGACATACAACAACCACAGCAGCAACAACAACAACATCAGCAACAAAAACAGCAGCAATTACAACAAAATGCATCGGTACCAAAAGATAGTAGTAACCGAATACAGGCAGATAAACAATATGTCACTAGATCGGGCAGAACCGTCAAGCCGCCTCAGAGGACAGACCTGTAAAATAACTGTACATGTAATTTGATTTTATAATATGTATGTTTAATATAATATGTGCATGTTTTTTTTTATCACAATACTTTTATATGTATTTCACATATATGTATATTTATATGTATAAGTTATCATATTCTCATACTGCAGTCTGCAATTATTTTGTGAAAGTATCAAAATGTTAAGAAATCGGGAAATAAACAGGTGTATTTTGCTAAGTTTCTATATATTTCTTTTCCCGTGAGAAAGTTATATTTTGGATTATATTTCTACAGTGTTAATTAGATTTATCAACAATGTTAAGATGAGGCTAGAACAGCGCCACAATCTATGTCATTTTCGAGAGAACTTGAGCAGTGTTATCAGGATGTAAACATTCGCCAGCAGTGTGTGAGATTTGTAATCAGCGCTTTACCAATTAACGTTAATGTGAAACATTTGTTATACCGGGACACACGATTTGTAATACGATCACCATTGAGATACAGACTAAACATTTTCCCAGGAAAACATTTATTTGAAAAGAAGGGAGATGTTACATATTGTCAAGAAATATGTTAAAGGGACATTACTGCGTTACACTAAATACTAGATCCCATAAGAGTTATCTCTACTGTTAATCTTGTGTTTATATGAATATGCTTAATAGTTTGTTGCACACTTGTAGTTTGGATATGAATGAATAAACATGTAACCATATACGCCTTACGTTATATTAATAACACCGGCTAGACTACAACAACATATTTGTCTGTGAATATGAGCCGCGGTCTGATAAAACTGGTTTTTATTCATGTGCATAACGTGTCGCCCATGATAAGCCTGTAAAGTCCGTACACGCTTTAAACCCGTTTTCTCAGTGCGAGGCTCATATTTATATTTTATTCGGAGCTCAAATAACCGATTGTACATATAGGATCTAGCACGAGTTGTCATATCAAACCATATTTTATAAAACGAGTTCAGGAATTTTGTAACTAATTTCGTGGACGAGTTTAATAAAATATGGTATGAAATGACGAGTGTCAGATCTTTTTTATCACATGCTTATAAATGAGCAAATTAAATAAATATTTACGCAAACTTAATGATAAATCCCGAATGTTGTTTACATTTCGTGACGTCATTTGACGTTGCAACGTCATGTGCACAAAATAACAAAAGGCGATTGGATCAATCGAACGAAAACAGCCAATGCAAACGCTTAAAAAGTATATTACACATGAGTAAGATAACAAAATTCGTAATGGTTATATTACATGGGAAACAGGGTATGGCATGTAATAAAATAAAATGTGTACAGTTATGCAATTTTGTCTTTTGAATGTGTGTGTGATAACAAAATATTTAACATCACTTTTGCAAGACAATATAATAACATATTGTAATCTTAATTGTTGCCTCATTTTATGAGCGGAAATACAGTTCCAAAACGTTTGAATTTATACCTCCACAAATGTGTATTGGGTAGGAACAGCTAGCAACAGCGACCCGTTCTATCCACGATTGAAAGTTGCGTCTGTATAATAACAGTTGATAAATTTTACGATTGTGAAGACAATGTATTTGTGCCAACTTTGTTTGTACCCTCAGTTAAGTTAGTGTTTATTTACCATGCTTGTCATCCTTTCCGGCGTAACTATAACAATATTTTACCGTTCAGACGACAGATGTTTTCCTCAGCCCTGTCAAAACAGCGGATCATGTACCAGAAATGAGACTGACTTTACATGCGCATGCGCAAGTGGTTGGATTGGAGACACGTGTTCTGAAGGTTTGAATAGTTGATCTTAATTAAATGGACTTGTTCACAAAATAACATTATATTGGAAAATATAATTAAATGCACTTTCCTACAAAAAATACTCGAATATTATGAAAAAAATTAAATTGCATACATCTTTTACATTTATTTAACAAATATTGAATATCAGTTAAGGCTTAATTGGAATGCTTAAGGTGCAAACTCTAACACGCTACTACTGAGATATGCTGGCTTTAATATTTTAACTGCATTTTTAATGCTATGCGTCTGATCCACGTATGTTCCGAATTATTTATTAAAAGCTTTACAAACACAATAACAGTTTACAGTTGGAAATCGATTAATGTCCAAACACGAACCACTACTTTTGACTTTTTTTCCAGGTTGAGTGTTTCATATACACAATCTTTTTGAATCTATGACAGTTTTTTTAAATTGTTATTATACAAAATATATCTTGTTTATTATTGAAATGCGATGTGAATTTTTCTTTAAACAATATGAACATTTTCCAAAATCAATTGCATGCAATGCATCTGCCTCACGGGAAGTATATCATAACTTAAAACTCAAGTGCTAATCGTGTGCACTCGTTTTTGGGGGGTTCTAGCAAAAACGTTGCTAATTGAAAATTATTTATTTATTTATTCATTTTTGTATTTATTTATTTATTTTTGTATTTATTTATTTATTTATTTTTATATATTTCGTCCCAAACACTGTTATAAGCGTATTTGTTAATGCAACCTTATGTTACCATGTATTTAAAATTTCTTATATTCTTGTATTAAGTGTACAGTGCGGAGATTATAAGAAAATTTGTCAGCAATATGGTTTCAATAAAAATATAAACACGGCATTCTCTAAGATAATCCTAACGCTGTTCATTAACCCCCGCGCTGTTCAAAATGTAGGCGTAAAAGATGGTTTGACCTTGTTTTTAATCATTATCGTCATTGTGTTTATGTGTTGTGTCCACCATTGATCATAATGTGTGTTTTCTTAACAAATATTATAGTAAATCGGGCAAAGACTCTGCTGTTACACATAATACCTTGGAAAAAGGTCAAAATTATGTTAAAATATGTGTAGAACATCTATCAAAATGCTTAGAGTTCTTCCGTGATCTTGTTTTAAAGCTGGCATACGATGATTGAAAGGTCCGTTTTCTGTTTGCTTTTACCCCCTGAGAATTTTATCCCAAAGGATGTCCATGCTAAAGACTTTGGAAAAATGGATATATACCTACATTTTGGTGGATAATAACAAAACGTAATGCCTTATAAAATCCTCCAAAAACGTGTTTTATAAATTTGTATATGAAACATCTTTATATTCGCTTAAATACCATAATAAATAATTATGTAGTTATTTAAATAGTGTCATACGAATCGTTATGCGTAAAATGTCAACAACAACTCGTTGTGTAGCTCTACTGGTTTACGGCTCAATTTGTTTAAGAAGCAATCTTATCGATGAGGAGTCTATATATACATGAAGATTTCCAAACACATTGTATTGTACTAATTTCGAACTAACGATAAAAATGAACTATTGCACCAAAACTGTAACATCTGCAATACGGTTTGAAATTTCCAATTCACAATTTTATAGCGTGAGCAGCAATACATGCAAGATTAAATAATAATTTTATGCTTCAGAGTAAATACATCTTATCCGGAAAATTGTCCTTCTAAGGACAGACAGACGGACAGGCGAACGGACAGACGTCTATGGTGATTCCAGTACATCCCCTTCACTTTGTATCGGGTCTATATCAATTCATGAAATCATTTGATTAACCTATTTATCCGTTTTGCATTCGTATTTAACCATCGCTATTTTCGTCTTGTCAGAAAGTATCCAAAATCCACTGAGCACTTCAGAATAAGACCTTTTTGACCTAGAAGCATACTTTGATATGATCGTACATTGCGAAAGAGATGTTCATTGAACTAATGTAGTTATCCGCTTATGAACAACGTTTGGCAACGTTAACAGGTTCTTATGAAATTAATTATGTTCAAGACATTTCAATGAATTCCAGCAATAACGTGTGGCTGTAAATAAATATATCTAGGTATATATTTACCAGGATATGAAATGTTTGAAGTCAATACGCAAATTAAATTATTAGGTTCCCAGCGTTTTCTCGATTGAAATGTCTATTTTAAATGCGATTGTTTGTGAATTGTCAGTAATTAGCTAAATTCGGAAACTGTTTTAACAATTTGTTTGACTTGCAATATGCATATTGGTCACAATATACTTAAATATTTCCTTAACAAATTGAATGTAAAACCAACAACTTCAACGAAAACTAAAGTCAAACTTTTGCGCGTATACACCCTCATAACCATACCTTTTATTAAAGAGCATTCCAATCCGAACTGATTTAAACAATGAAAAAGATAGATAATCCAGTATGTAAAAAAGAACTCGACGCGAATCAACGGTCACTGTTTTAAGGCAATCTTTTTACCGGCTTGTCCCCAGTTGATGATGGTTTCCCGCAATCTGTCAAAGTCTCATGTGGTCTCCAACCTAAAAGCAAAACACTGAATTTGTAGTATACAATAATGTTTTCCCTACCACATGCACACAGAAATATTCAAAAATAAAGTTATGGCAAGTGCCCATATAGAGGATCGTGTCTTCAAATAAATGACGTTCCATTTTTAAGATTGAACACCAAAAGTATTTAGTATACTGTAACATAGAAACAAACAGCTTTGCTAACCATCAGAAGCACGTCATTTAATCTGCGCAAAGCTTACATAGCATTCATATACACACAAGTGATTAAGTTCGTGCATTTTAGAAAGAAAAGCATCACACGTTTTAGATATCGGTTGGTAAATCCGATAAAAACTTAAACGTACAATTTATAACAACACAGTATTTTTAGTAACAAATGCACTGTAAGATGTTGTGTCTTTTTTTCAGATAACCCGTGCATATCGAATCCGTGTCAGAACGGTGGCATATGCACTATAGCTGGGTCCACGTATAACTGCACGTGTACTTCCGGATACGAGGGACCAAACTGCTCAACAATTGTAACAAAAACCACAACAACCACCACAACTACTACTGCTGCAACAACAACTACTCCAAAACCAAAACCAGGTACAATGGTTAAGAAAGCAAACTAAAATGAACAAATCCCAATGATTTGAGTATATTTTACCATTTGGACTTAACGAGAATAAGTCAGAGAAACATAAATTCTCCTGTAGATATTGTTTATGACGTATAGTGGACAATACAAAAACGTATAAATTAAGTTTTTAATTTCGGATTAACATCGGTTAATAACTTATTAAGCACACACCCGTGTCTAAACGGCTGTAGACCCCTTATACTTCATATAGACGAAATAATGTACTCGTATAATTAAATGTTTTACAACAAAATGGGAAATATTCTTCTCAGTAGTTAAGAGGAAAATACTTATTAAACAAAATCGGTGTATTTCAAGAAACTAGGTTTTCAAAGTATTACCAATTCAAATGTGCAATATCATAATGATACATTCAGTAGTTTTTTGTTATAATCTGCACACCACGGTTAGTCGCAATTTAGTAATTTATAATTTATGTCTCATTATATATACACTTTGATGTTGTAACTATGAAGTCAAAGAGATGAGATTTTACATTTTATATATTTACTTTCAGTTCCAGACTGGATTATAGCTTTAGTCATAACAGGAGTTGTCGTCATTGTAGGGGCAATAACAATAACATTATACATTCGCTACAAGTAAGTATTTTAAATGCCCTTACAATAAGTCAACTTGGTCAAGTACAAATAGAGAATGTTATCATTTATTGAGGGAGGGACGGATTGAGGGAGGGAGAGAGGGACGGAGGGAGGAACGAATGAAGGGAGGGACGGATGGAGGGAGGGACGGAGGGAGGGAGAGAGGGATGGAGGGAAGGACGGATGGAGGGAGGGACGGGCAGAGGCTCAAGGATTAATTTCCGTGTATCATACTATATCAGAAATAAATAACAATCAATGCTCAGCGTGTGCTTTTTTAGTAAAACTATCAGCCGACTCCGCATTCGGTTGTATTAAACATTGTATTGTTGTTAACCATAAACAAGTCAAAACTGTGGCTCTAACATTGTATATATCTTTTTGATATCATTTGCATACAATGTTCAATTCAAAATGACGATATTTGTAATAATGCTCTCATTACGTTTTAAAGAGCTCTTTAACACATCTGAACTTAGCACTGCTTATTATAAACAAAATATCTAAACGTGTTTCTTATTATATTCATATTAAATAACTTCACAGCAAGTAAGCAGCTTGATTGTTTATAAGTGTTTATTTAATTGGCATGTGTATGAAACGCAAGGCAAAGCAGTCCCCAATTAGAATCTATAGATTGTACGTATATATATTTTATAACAAAACGCAACATGATAAATTGCTATACAAATGATATTTTATATACAAGCAGTTTCAAAAATCTTTAGCACATGCTCCTCTCGTACATTCGTCTTTTGAAGAGTGCTGTCATGCTATGCTAACATGAAAACTACGTTTCAATATTAAACATACACATGTACATATATTACCCGTAAAAGAACCTTAATGGTCTGAGTTTCCTTTTTGCGTCGCATGGACAATAGATAGAATAAATCCTAATGTTGTAGACGAGCGAGGTACGATGGAGTGGCTAAGCATTGAAATTTGAACATCATTTTTCGTTTCGCATTGCACGAGCTAAATTCAAATCTAAATCTTCTGAATCGCTGTTTATCTAATGTGAATGGTTTTAACATGTTTCCATTCAGAAAAGCTCTGCTTCCAAACAGCCACTTCATTAGTGATTTGCTTTGAACCTGGATTTATTCTTGCATGGACTAAGATAAATAATTTGATTTAAGAAAATAACAGATAATTGGCGCATGTAACAAATACATCAATAGACTTGGGCATCTATTGTCAATTAATCACATGCGTGTTTTAATTTGCAGCAAACGTTTGGGGAGCATTACAAAAGTGGTTCCTGAACAAAGTGAGGAAACTGACGTTTCCAAAAATAGTTTCCAAAACTACAGTCAAAGTATTGAAACGACGTAGCATCAAACTGTTCAAACACATTGATACAAAACCATGGCAATTTTAAGTCTTTACTTACTAACTTCAGTGAGTTGAAAAAAGCTTTGAACAATTACCTTTAAGGCATAAAGTTGCGAAAGGTAAGGATGGAATCAATGTACATATATTTCAGAAAATATTTGTGGTGGAAACATGTACTAACACGGAATCTACTAAACATTTTCCGCTAGCTTATTTTAACATGTGCCTCCGGGCAAACCTATAGCAGCGCTCGACAAGAAGAAATCATGAAGCCGTCAGCTGCATAGCTTACAAGCATCTCGGAATTAAGTTTTGCCTATATGAAGTATCCCTAATGAAACAGAGCTATTCAAAGGAAATCCTATCCAAAGCCCCCGAATCCATTACAGTGAACAGTTTTACGGTCAACTTTAGCCCGGCTTAATCATGGTCATTGACTACATCCACTGCATACTAGCAGAATGACCTGAGTCAACCGAATAATATAGATACTCCAAGGTGTGCTTGCTGATAAACATGCCTGCACATGTGTGACTAAAGGCGACTTGTTCACATAAGTCTATAATGACTTTATAGTTTAAGCAAATAATAAATGTAGCATTTCAACGTTTATTCATTGTTTTAGAAAAGTTCATCGCCATATTAAATTGTTAATATGAAAAATTTGTAATACACAATACACGGAGGTTGTTTTTTTGTATTATAAAACTTATTTAGGAACAGAAACGTTTTATGTTCCAAAACATGGAAACTATATTATTGAGCAACGTGGGAGCAAGACAGTAAAAAAGGTCGAACTAGTTGTTTCTTAGATGTTTTATTAAGTGTTGATCAAAGCCGAAAAATATATAACACTGCGACGATCGAATGAATTCATTATTGTCACTCTGTACCCAAACTAGGCTTTCATTTACAACCCGAAGAACCATCAACGCTCCATAGAACAAACGTGCCCCAAACTCATTGGAAATAAAAATGCAAATATTTGTTTACGCAAATACACAATTAATTAAGTATCTTTTCACTTTTCAATTTTTCGTTTGTATTGTTTGTTTCGTACCGACATATATTACATTTACGAAACATTTGTCTTTGAATATCACTACTGGATTGATTACATCATTCACAAGCCTCTTGAAATTGTTGTTATATTTGTGTTATAAGTATCTGATGAGCATGGTTTTATGATGTTTTCTTGACATGTTGCCCTTTCTTGGTAGTAGCAATTACCATACGCATCAGCATGTTGGTTATGAGTCTGGATTCAATGTACCTGTTGGTCGTAAAACATATCCGCTACTATAGCTCAAATATCCATTGATGTCTCCAAGCCAATATTTGCTAACTTTATGTACACAGTTTTTATCGCTCTCTGGTTCTGTATTGTTCTTTCATATACATTTATTACATACCATACCCTGTTTCCCATGTAATATAACCATTACGAATATTTTTTATCACATGCCATACCCTGTTTCCGATGTAATATAGCCATTACATTTTGTTTATTACACATGTGTAATACAACATTTTTAAGCGTTTTTAT
Source organism: Dreissena polymorpha (assembly GCF_020536995.1). Taxonomy (NCBI): domain Eukaryota; kingdom Metazoa; phylum Mollusca; class Bivalvia; order Myida; family Dreissenidae; genus Dreissena; species Dreissena polymorpha. Next base: position 51,514,118 of record NC_068368.1, on the reverse strand, counting down.
TGGCTTAGTTTTCGTTTATTGACCGATCGCATTTTGTTATTTTGCTGAAATGACGTTGCAACGTCAAATGAAGTCACGAAATGTAAACAACATTCGGAATTTATCATTATGTTTGCGTAAATATTTATCTTATTTGCTCATTTAAACGCATGTGATAAAAAAGATTTGACACTTGTTGTCATATCATACCATATTTTATTAAACTCGTCCAGGAAATTCGTTAGTAAGCTCGCCAAAGGCTCGCTTACTAACAAAATTCCTGAACTCGTTTAATAAAATATGGTATGATATGACAACTCGTGCCAGATCCTATATATCTTACACATATGCAATATACTTTTTAGGCGTTTTCATTGGCTTATGTTCGTTCGATTGACGAATCACATTTTGCTATTTTGCTGAAATGACTTTGCCACTTCAAATGACGTCACGAAATGTAAACAACATTCGGGATTTATCATTATGTTTGCGTTAATATTTATTTAATTAGCTCATTTAAAAGCATGTGATAAAAAAGATCTGACACTTGTTGTCATTTCATACCATATTTTATTAAACTCGTCCAGGAAATTCGTTAGGCTAACTAACAAAATTCCTGAACTCATTTAATAAAATATGGTATGATAGATATGACAACTCGTGAAAAATCCTGTATAAAAATACACAAATATTAAAGGGTCAATTTTGGACGAAATTAAAGCCCATTCTCCTGTTACAATGGTATAATTTTCACGTATAATTACCTTAAAATTAAAATCGCAATGAAGCCCGTGTATGAAAACAAAAACAAATAATGCTTGACAAATATGACAAAGATTTTAACTTTTTTTTTCAAGTCGAGTTTGATAATTATCTAATTTAGCATGTGTTCCAAAGCGCTCGATTAATGCTTTATAGCAAAGAAGAATAACTTGCGGTACCATGCTATCTGCAAAAAAAACAAACTATTGTCACTAAATTGCGAATCCAACGGGCCGCTCCTATTTTCCTTTAAAGTTGAAAGAAAAAAAAAAAAATATATATATATATATATATATATATATATATATATATATATATATATATATATATATATATATATATGCAGAAATAAGGTTGTCCCCCCCCCTCAAAATATATAACTTGTGTCTACAAGATGTTATTTCTACATATTCTCGTGTTTGTTTTTTTACTAAGTTATTATTATTATTATTTGGCATTGGCTCACTTGTTAATATTATGATGCAAACAAAAGTATGCAGTCTTCAACTGTATGAAATACTTCATTTTTTAAACACGGTAAAGTTCATATAATAATGTATTGTGTTTATAATAAAACATAATAGCGTTTTACCAACTGTATTCTTTCAGCTTTATTATTATAATTCCTTTTTTAGTGATACTTACTAGTTTCTTTATTTATCAGTTAGTTTTCTATTTCCAATGGGTTTGCTCGTTTTTGTTCTTATGTCTCGTGTGTACATGAATGTTTTGCGTGCAATAAAGTAATGACACATAGCAAATGTAGTTAAATCAGCTAACCGTTTATAAGGGTACCTAAAATGAACACTATGTATTACAACTTTAAGTGTGAACTCACCATACTATATATTCGTTGGACGTACATATGTTCACTCAGTCATTCTGTGTTTCAAAAAACAAAAATGTCAAGGCTTATCCACAGTATTTGATGAATAAGCAAACGTTTCAATCGCTAATGCATATGCTCATGTACGTATTCGGAAGTGAATGAAATTGCTACAGGAAAACGCATGTACGTGCTTTTTATTGCGCTGACATTTCTAAACACTGATTAAGGTTTGCACATTATAGACCTTATCGCGTTAAACATTTAATAAATAAAAATGCAAAAAAAAATCTGCTTGCTTAGAAATATTTTCATTTTCAAACTTATTATAACAATATTTATATTTAAAAATAAATGCTGAAAAACACTGATCACCTCTGTTCTGGAGAGTAGCCGGTAAAAACGGTGAAAATACAGTGGCTTTTGATTTGCATCAAGTTATTTCTTGCTAAGTACACTCCATTTCCTCTTGGCGCTGGAGCATGCCCTAAGAGCATGGCGGTCTGTTGATGTCTCGCTTCAGGGACTTGCCTTAATGTCTGAGATACTTAAGATGGCCTACTTGTTGGCTCTTACAGCTGCTAATACATCGAAATGCACTGTTGTCAAATATATTATGTTTATATCTTGTGATATCTGATAACCTAACGGCCTATTCCATTCCCATACCCAATTGGTTCATAATCATGAACATTTGCCGAACAACGCCCCCCCCCCCCCCCCCATCTATGATTGTTGCACTGAGCTGGTTTTCCCTCATTTATAAGCACTGAAGCAGCTCTGCAATGCTTATTTGTATGTACCCATAACAAGCATTTGTTTTCAGTATTATTTTTCACATTGTTGGGACGGCATTGGTTCCGACTTGAAAGAACGTTGCCTCTGCCTTGAAATTTGAAGTGTTGTAGTCCTGCTCCTTTCCAAATTAACCATTGATGAATCTTTTTGCCAGATAGTTTGCATTTTTTTTTTGCAACCAAGTGTCAGCCACAGAGTTTTCATTTGAGGACTTCAGAACAGTGGATACCTTATGAGTTTGTTATGCATCACAAGAGGAGTAGGCGCAATGATAGTCCATGCGTTCAGTGTTCTACACGAACAGTTGTTCCCAGTGTTAAATTGGTCTATTCTGATCCACTATCCTTTCCGATGATATGTTATTCATTTTACAGTTTTTAGTCAAACTATAGGCATCTCGTACTTTACAACCTCTCTTTCCACCCAAAGCCCCACTTTATTCATGCCCCCACCCCACCAATGACTGAGTCGCCCCTACATTTTCTATTGGGCAGCATATGTTTTCTATTTTCAGTGTATGGCATAGTTTGCAATAGAGCAGGGACAATTCATCTTGTATGTAAGTCGGGATGGACTTCCAATGAAGCTAGAACCTTGAACAGGTCTACATTGCAGACCATATTAACTCGTGGACGCTACCGCTTTACGGGTGGTTTAAAACCGGCTTAATTGCTAAAACTATAAAAAAAAATCTCTAGTATGAATCCGAACGATACGGACAGAACTCTCCACCCTTTTATAGTGAGTGTTGATACTTAAGTATTTTCCCTATTAATGCTTTTACTCCTCATTTCGACTAGTTAGACCCTTTTAAAATTATTTCCCTATCTTTTCTTTTTCTTATAAACAAACACCATTTTGTCCTCATATGTCCTTTTAATAGCTTAAAGTCTACCTTTTTGCACAAAAGGTTCTTAGTGTGTATTTTTTAGTCCCTCAAAGGCGAATATGTAGTGTATATTGACTCTTTTATATAAACAGAAAATAGAATCAGCATAAAGTGGATATTGGATTGCTGAGCAAGAAGACGCCTGAGCAGAGCAGATGCAAAAGGAGTTGTGTTAGGTAAATGTGGGAATGATTGCTAAAAATGTTTCGAGGCCGACATATGTATGTTGGTGGGTAATCATAGCGGAACACTTATATGCAAGGCAAAATGATTATAAGCATAATATATTTCTCTTATACAAAGGATAACAGTGTAACGTGATGAGCATTGATGTTGAATAAACCAAAAGAAAAGGTTTCAACCACTATCAAATAAACTTCAGTGGGACTACAGTTCAATATCACTTCAGCTGTTTGCTAAAGTAACCCGTTCACAAACTAAGTGTTCCTGATAAGTTACTCCAATATCCAATGTAATATGTGCGATTCAGTGGATTTTCATCAACTTCACTGTTCTTCACAAGAAGGGATGTGTTATCGTTTGATGCATGCTATACTATGATGGTTTCGGCCATTTACATATTTAAAATGTAAATGAAACACGTGTAAATTTAAATGAGAAAATGAATATATGACAAAACACATTTCAAAGCACAACTCTCTATATGCATCAATATAAATAAGTCACGCGTTAGTTTCAAATCTTTTGTGGTACAATTTATATCATTGTGATATCCTATAAAATCACAGCAAATTACAAATTAACTAATTAAAGAATATAAAGCATACGCATCAGTCAAAAGTTTGTCCAAAGTCTCTTGTGAAATCACTCGTCCCACGAAAGCTAATCACATTCCCTCCTTATATGTAATTGACGGTTGATCTTTTAGGTGTTCATATGACCACGCACATATCATGTTTGTATCAAAATCAAATAGAACCAAAAAAACAAATGGTTCTCTTTTGAATTCATGCTCTTCAGTGATTATCATCAACTTCGCTGGTTTCGACCATAATCAGTTAACAATTGTAACTGGTACGAATGTGTATTATACAACTCGTCGCTCTAATATCACGTAGTACCAATTCAAATAGACGCATCCAGTTCTTGTTATCTATCAGCATATTGATCACTCACACATACGAGACGGGATGGAGGGGAGGATTTATGTTTCACAGGAGTCAGGTATGCTTTGATATCCGCTATGTCTGTTGACCGCAAGACCCTTTCGTAACTCGCACGCCATGGACATCGCGCAGACCAGCGCCATAGCCCCGCCTCCGCAAGTGAGGGCAAAGGACCAGTCGAACTGGTAGAGCGTGCGGTTGCGATGGTGACCGTCAAAGTGAAGCTGGGTCTCCTTTATCGCGTAAATTGTAACTCCCGCAAGGCATGTGTCACCTGAAAGGCAGGAAATTAACATAAAGATGTCAGTGGTTAGTTATTATGACTGAAATTCAATTCGACTCCTTCAAATGTTTTCACCTGAAATGAAATTTCGCTTATAAGACACCTTCTTTAAATTGCAATGGGATTGATGTTCTTTTATTGAACAGTTCTCACCTTGTTTTGAGTGATGCTATCGGTATTAATTTGGTGTTACGTAAAACAAGGGAAGTAATCAAAATGTGCATAGTGCAAATCGTGAGTTATCTATAACATCCATGTAATAGTTGAGCCTCGCTCTGGGAAAACGTGTGGTAATGCCTGAGCGTAAAGTGTCATCCCAGATTATACAGTGATCTCTGCACAGGCTTATATGGAATGAAACTTTATGCTTTAAAGATATTTCACTTTACGGGAAATATTTTCTTACCGAAAATCTAGTTTACGTTCCGGCTGGGTATTACACAGGCTAATCTGGGACGACACATTAATTAAGCACAATTTTCCCAGAACGCAGATAACAATATATGTAGATAGTTGGTTCTTTTTATCAACATTGTCCTACTGCTATAACTGACCTGCCAACAAAGTGCCTACTAGTGCTATGACGATGTGGATAGTTCGTGGATCGGTGTCTTCTTGTCTACAGTATAGGAACAGCACTACCAGACATCCTGTGGGACCGAAAACACATCACTATACAACATACAACAGAAAACACCTATGCATGTCTTCAATAACATCAGTTATGAAGTAGAGAAAAAATAATATTGTATGCAATATATGGGTAGCGAAGTTCCATTATGGCTTACTTTTTATGGAAACGAAATTTGCAATTTTTTGTTAAGGAAATGTAGAAGTATAGTCTGTACAATATTCTCTTGCCCGCCAAGCTCTGTGACGATACTGACAACCTTCAATTGCAACTATAAAGCGTTTTGATATATCAGACAAATCCGATTTTTTTACATTAATACAGATCAGATTACAGTTTGCTGTCGTTGATATGTGCGTTGAATTAAACAAGACGGCCAAAAAGGCCAACAGTCGCTCACCTGAGATGACAATATATAATTGGGACAAATCTTCTGACCAAGTTTCATGAAGATCGGAAAATAAATGTGGCCTCTAGAGTATTAACAAGGGTTTACTATAGCCATATTAGGAAAAATGCCCCGTTCCCTGACGGCCATGCTTTTCAACCAACCGGCATCATTTTCGAACTCGTCCAAGTTATTATTGGGATGAATCTTCTGATAAAGTTTCATGAAGATTGGACAATAAATGAGGCCTCTAGAGTGTTGACGGCGCACGACGGACGACGGACGACGCACGACGGAAAAAAGGCGATCACAAAAGCTCACCATGAGCACGTTGTGCTCAGGTGAGCTCAAAAAACGTCGTATATGCTCAGTCTTGTTAAGCACGGTGCTTGATAAGATAGATTCGAACAATAATTGAATATATTTACGTGAGGATCAAAGGAACATGTGCGCATCACTAAATAACGTTATAGTAAAGTTGTAACATAAGGAAGCTCATCTATCAGGGAAATCGCAGAAATGATTTCCAGGATTCTGATTGCCAAGATCCACGACTCATAGTTTGCAAAGAATAAAGACACAAGAACGCTGATAACAGACCCGCGTTATAGAAAAACTGGGCTTAATGCATGTGCGTATAGTGTCAGTCCAGATAAGCCTGTGCAGTCCCCACAGGTTAATCTAGTACAACACCTTCTGCTTTTATGGAATATTTCGTTTAAACTGAGTCTCTTCTTAACGAAATCCAGTTGAGGCGAAAAGTTAAGTTCATGATCAGCCTGTGTGAACTCCACGCGCCTATCCGGGACAAGACTTCATGCACATGAATTACGTCCCGAATTCCCAGACCCAGGCTCAACACATGAATTGAGATTCGCTGAAAAACAGTAAAGGTATCCAATTATAAAGCGCCTAAAATTGTTAACGACCTCTAACACGTGCAATGTTTTTAAATGAGAATAAACGAGAAATTTGTTGAGCGAACATGTTGATTCGAAAGTAGAAAAGAACATGCGGTTTATGATGTTATTTGCAATTTGAAATATCAAGTAAATGGCACACAATGTTATTAACGTCATTAGCAGTAGCATTTTGTTCAATTATTTCATTCTACAAGAGATGTTTGTAAAGCATGTAAAGGTTTAAGGAATCCGCACACTCTACCACCACCCCCTCCTCCATCCCAGTTTCAAGTTCAATGCCCTTTTTAATAGGTGTCAATATTAAAATGTTATTTATCTTCCATCAATTAAAATGTGCTTAATTTAACTGTCTAGGAAAGGTTTTGTTGTAAATACTATCAAAAAGTATTTAATTGTAATGTTTGAACGCATTTACTTATCTCAGTACCATAATATAAGCTATATTAAGGGGTTATAGTGTCTGATATTCAGAGTATCGCAAATAACAGTATATGGAATGACGGCTGGGTGTACACAGAACTAGCACTGATTATAGAACCAAAATGATTTCATTTTACAACTCACTGTGACCTTACCTTTGATGTTTTGACTACAATGGATAGGCGTTTTAGTTTCCTTTTATGTAACCATCATAATAATGTTCACGACACTAGGTCAAAAGGTTGCCAACATATCGTTCGGACACGAAAAGATCAAGGAATCGAGCTTGGCCTTTATGTTGTTAACCCATTTATGCCTAGCATCCTGAAAAAAGGACATTTCAAACAGCGTAGACCCAGATGAGACGCCGCATGATGCGGCGTCTCATCTGGGTCTGCGCTGTTTGCTTAAAGGAATTTCAGTAAAAAATATTCTAAATATAGAAATATGTATACCAGACACCCCTAATTTTGGAAATAAAATGATCCAATTTAGAAGAGTGGGAGAGTCCACTAGGCATAAATGGGTTAAGATAATTAAGATAAGAAAAATTGTACGCATTTTGCACATGAAATAAAATGTGCATATCGTTTTACTACAGAAAATGAAAACAATTAAGCTAGCAAATACGTAATTAATATACTATTTAGTTGACATATTACTTTACAATAGCATAGTTTGTGAGTAAAAAACAACAAAGTAATTACTAGTATAACATTTTAATTTCAATCAAGAACAGAAAGGTGCAACATCTTCGACATGTAACTAATTATCTAATTATCATACTTTACTTCAGATCGATAGTCGGTAGAAATTTGTAAAGTGATCAGCTTAAAAATAATTTATTGAGTGTTACGCTTCTTTTCATTTGCTTATGTTTTATACGACTTTTGCCGTTATATTGTATGCAGACGACAATATCAACTGTGTATTCCATTATCTGCGCATAAATGACCCAATATTACCCGATAGCGAACTCAATGTTGATTGGCCAGCTACCATACGCGCTTCAAATTGTTCATGGAAACAAAGACAAAATAGTTATAAAAAACACTCTGGATTAAAATGGCGGATGTTTTCAATGAAATTTAACGAGATTTAAGCATATTCGCAAATTTTATTTTTCTTAAGCCAAATTTGCTATACTTTCGCTTTGGCGAACGACAGCGCGAGCGCTGTAATAGTGAGCATTTATTCCAATAATAACACGTTCGCAATACTCGCGCTGTCGTTCGCCATTTGAGTCATTTGCGAAAATATTGAGAATTTGGCTCAAGAAAAATCTAAATTGCGAAAATGCGAAAATCTAGTAAAATTTCGTTGAAAACATCCGCCATTTTAATCCTGACTGGTTTTGTATATTTGTCTCTTTGTTTAAATGAAAGTATTCGCAATTCGAACAGTTAACGAAACCCGGTCTGTACCCGATTAGACATTGCTTGACCTTATTGTTAATGCAGTGCAAATGGTAGCTGGCCAATCAGCATTGAGCTCGCTTACACATGACATGACGTTGTCGAATGAAACGTGAGGACGGGTGGAGCTATCGGATAATATTGGGTCATTCATGCGCAGATGTTGTATAATTTAAATACACATTTAATATCGCCGTCTGCCTCCAATATAGCGACCGGTCGGACAGTCGTATAAAGAGATAAGCAAATGAAACAAAAACGTGACAATACCCGTCAATAAATATTTCTAAACTGATCACTTTTTATCTTTCTACCGAATATTTACCCATATGAATTAAAGAGTGATAATTAAATAATTAGTTGTATGGCGATAATATTACACATCTCTGCCGATTGCCGAATTTAATTGAACGGTGATAATTAATTAATTTGTTTTTTTACTCCCAAACTATCCTGAACGACAGCAGCGTATTTTAATTAAACGGATACGAGAAAATCAGGAGCGGTTTAATTGTATTTTAAGTCTTATTAAATGCATATGCATATGTCAAATAAATAGGCGACTCAAATAAATACCGGTACGCGTTTTGTTCATTACTATTCTAGATATCCTTGAAAGAGCATTCAATTAAATGACGCAAAGAACCGAAAAGGATAACAAGCGGAAAGGAAAAGAATAGCGGAATGAATTTGCGGCGAGCAAAAAAAAAATATTGGAAAGTAACAAAAAAAAAATTCAGTCGGGCCGATTTTAGTGGGTCGGTCGGGTTATGCCAAACAACATAATTTTTAAGGATGGCCTTGCCTATCTTCTAAAAAGCAAACATAATGACATGCTTAAGAAGACATGTGCATTTCAGAAAAGACGTAAGGCTGCCCGATACTTGGATAGGACAAGGCGCTATGGTCTTCACTCGGAAATTCATGACTCTAAGGGCTTTACAGATCCAAAGCCAGATTTCAGTGACATCTTGCAGCTGAATGACCATACCTACAGCTAAATGGGCTTAAAAAAAGAGAAAAAAAAGTATTTTTCTGAAACAATAGTGCTATTCAGTCACCAGCTATGTTGCGCCACTGGCCGCAATGTTGTAAATAGTGTATATGTGTAAATAACTAGTCTATCGCATGCACCGCACCACTATGTCCACTGTAAATACACCGCGAAGTTAGTATTTTTAACCACAAACCTGTAAGTTATGTTTAAATTAAACAGTCATGATAATTACTCCCATTGAAATCATGTCCAATGCAACGGTCACAGCAAGATAGCCGCTGATTGTTTACCAACTGCGGCTCTAGCGTCAAATGGTCAGGCCTACAACAAAGAGAACAAGAGCACGGCCTTGCGGGTGCAGACCGCTCATCTATTTTCTTTTTGAAGGTGAAGGGACTCTCATTTTCAATCACAAAGGAGGGAGGGGTGGAGTGAAGAGGGGTGTATAGTGTGGGGGTGTGGAATTTACTACATTATCTTCCCAAAAATGCGAAAAAAAAAACAAAAAAAAAATCGGGGGGGGGGGTGGGGGGATTCTTGGGTGCGATGGTTGGACGGTATTTCAAACATAAAATAATAAAAATAAATATTTGTGTTTTTTAACCGTTTAAAAAAAAAAAAAAATTGGGGGGTGGGGTTTATAGTGTGAGGGTGTGGTGGTAATTTGTGAGATGATCTTTAAAAAAAAAATTGAGGGGGGGGGATTCGGGTGGGGGGAGGGGGTGGATTCTTGGGTGCGATGGTTGGACGTTATTTCAAACATAAAAAAATAAAAATAAATATTTGTGTTTTTTAACCGTTTAAAAAAAAAAATTGGGGGTGGGGGTGGGGTGGGGGGGGGGAATTGTGAGGGTGTGGTGATCATTTGTGAGATTATCTTAAAAAAAAATTAGAGGGGGGGAGGGGGGGGGAGGGCACGGGGGATGGTTTGGGTGAAGTCTATTGTGGTATGTCAGGTAAGAGTAGTTTTGTCAATGTATCAATCAAATCTAATCATAAGTAAAGAAGTTATGGCAATTTTAGCAAAATTTAATAATTTGACCTTGAGAGTCAAGGTCATTCAAAGGTCAAGGTAAAATTCAACTCGCCAGGTACAGTAACCTCATGATAGCATGAAAGTATTTGAAGTTTGAAACCAATAGCCTTGATACTTTAGAAGTAAAGTGGATCGAAACACAAAATTTAACCATATATTCAAAGTTACTTAGTCAAAAAAGGGCCATAATTCCGTAAAACTGACAACCAGAGTTATGCAACTTGTCCTTTTACTGTACCCTCAGGATAGTTTGCAAGTGTTCCAAGTATGAAAGCAATATCTATGATACTTTAGGGGTAAAAAGGACCAAAGCACAAAACTTCACCAAATTTTCAATTGTCTAAGTATAAAGGGCCCATAATTCCGTCTAAATGCCAGTCAGAGTTACATAACTTTGCGTGCACAGTCAACTTATGATAGTTAATAAGTGTTGCAAGTATGAAAGCAATAGCTTTGATACTGTAGGAATAAAGTGGACCTAAACACAAAAGTTAACCAAATTTTCAATTTTACTAAGTATAAAAAGGGCACATAATTCTGTCTAAATGCCAGTCAGAGTTACATTACTTTGCCTGCACAGTCCCATTATGATAGTTAGTAAGTGTTGCAAGTATGAAAGCAATAGCTTTGATACTTAAGAAATAAAATGGACCTAAACACAAAACTTAACCAAAATTTTCAATTTTCTAAGTATAAAATGGGCACATAATTCTGTCAAAATGCACGCCAGAGTTATGTTACTTTGCCTGCCCAGTCCCCTTATGATAGTAAGTAAGTGTACCAAGTTTGAATGCAATAGCATTGATACTTTCTGAGAAAAGTGGACCTAAACGCAAAACTTAACCAAAATTTTCAATTTTCTAAGTATAAAAAGGGCACATTATTCTGTCAAAATGCACGCCAGATTTATCTAACTTTGCCTGCCCAGTCCCCTCATGATAGTAAGTAAGTGTACCAAGTTTGAAAGCAATAGCATTGATACTTTCTGAGAAAAGTGGACCTAAACGCAAAACTTAACCGGACGCCGACGCCAACGCCGAAGCCGACGCCGACGCCAAGGTGATGACAATAGCTCATAATTTTTTTTTCAAAAAATAGATGAGCCAAAAATGGCATAAATGAGGTACATGAATGTCATTTGGCATATTTTGCATCTTGTTCTCCACTTGAAACTTCAATCTATGGACATAATAATATTTACTCTCAAGATCAGTAGGAAATTAAACCCTTATTCTACCATACGGGTTCCCCTTCCCACCCCGAACATGAAAAAATATTAAGAACTTTAAAAGTTATCGCAGGATCCAGAAAAAACACCATTTTCAGCAGTATTTTGAGTCTATTTGTTGCCATAGCAACCATAAATTTTGACGTAGGAAAAAAATGAAATGACGTGCATAATGTCCATATTACCATCTATCCATGTTTCAAGTTTAATGAAAAAATATTAAGAATTTTTAAAGTTATCGCAGGATCCAGATAAAAACACCATTTAAAGCAGTATTTCTTAGCTATTTGTTGCCACAGCAACCACAATTTTTGAGGTAGGAACTAAATGAAGTGACGTGCATAATGTCCATATTGCCATCTATCCATGTTCCAAGTTTCATAAAAAATATATTAAGAATTTTTAAAGTTATCGCAGGATCCAGAAAAGTGTTACTGACGGACTGACAGACGGAGCGCAAACCATAAGTCCCCTCCGGTGAAACCGGTAGGGGACTAATAATTGCTTTAAAGTAGGGTATAAAAAGGTTCCCATACATCTTTTTCTGACAGTAGGTCATATTGAAATAATGCTTATCACCAGAAGTTACAAACATTACATGCCGTGAATGTTGTTTTGACCCATACAGTGTTTCCATGACTGGTCAGTTGGACAAACACCATCAACTTGAGTCAACAGAACATAACAGAACAAGTTTAATACTGCTAAATAACTTTGAAAACAACAATAATAAGTTTAACTGTAACTAGAAACAAACTTGTAATATATACATTTAACTACAACAACAAAACAAGTGACCAAAGGAATGGCATGAGAAATGTCAAGTGTAACGTCCGTCAATTTCCGCAAATGTCAAAATGTCAAACATAACGTCCACTTCTACTTGGTAGGAAAATGGCTTGTAAAGTGGCACTATTCCGCTTTATTAAAACACTATGCACATAAAAGCATACAAACTCCTTAGAAAGGATGATGGTTTAGGTAGGATTCACAGCTTTTACCAGCAATGAATAAAAATGTAATGGAAAATCCATAACGTCCGTTACTTTAAAATCAGCTGGATTAAAGGAAGATGGGAACTCCTGTTTTATTGCAATTTTGTTTGTAAGAAAGAAGTTTATTTATACACTTTAATGAATATGTATTCTGCCAAAATAAGGAAAGACACACTGTTATATATTGAGAAAAAGATTGTCAAAATAAAGTCCATCACTTTTACTGGTCCATATTTGTTTGTAATTATTTTATGCAGATATTGATTAACTATCTTTTTTCACAATTAATCTAAAGTTCAAAGATTATTTTACCTAAAAAACACAGGAATACAGCTAAAACGTCACAATGAGAATTTTGAAGTGACGCCCGTTATTGTTTCCATTTTTCTGATATAGAGCCAGCACTATAACAATGTCAACAGCTGTTTCACGAACACGACCCGCTCCTTTACACCGACTCTCTGCAGACTCAACTTGTCAACGAACCCGTCGGGCGCCATTTGTAACTCTGCGTGTTTTTCCAAACAACGATGACAGTTCAGGTTTTAACGGGGGTTCTTTAATGTTGAGTTACATCAGTATGATCAACTCCAAAACATACTCCAACTCCTTGATCGGAAAGACTGACATTTTTCACATTTGACTGATATATTCTTTCACAAAATACTATTTTAAACATTTAAAATTTATCTATTCTGCTCTTACATATTGAAAAAAAACAGCGATGTGACAGACTTTCTTGAAATGCGAATCTCCCGAGATTTCACGGTCATATGACGTTATTTCTATTTTTAGTAACATACCATGCGCCCAAGTGTTTTCAAATTCAGAATGACATTTCCCGGTATTTAAGATTATTCTGGCTTGTGTTGTAAACACATTGTAGTGTAAATACAAACTTAACGTAATTATTATTTAAAACTACCTGATTCACAATGAAATCAGTCTTATAATTTACCAGACGTAAGTTGTTAATCACAAATAATAGATCTCAGAAAACGAAAGTAATGTTTACCATTTCAGCATAAAATGTCAAGGTCGATCCGAAAGTATCCAAATGAAAACTGGTCACGTGACAAAGCGACAATGGCGTCAAAATTGTGAATTTCAGACTGATGAGAGTTATTTTCCTCTATTGTAAGATGCATTTGAAACATTTGAACTTTAAAATATTCCTCGATGCAGTAATTTATGGGTATTTCTATAAAATTTGCCATTCAAGATCTAGCAAACCATTAGTAAAGAAGGTTATTTCAGTGTTGCAATATTAATTAGTCTTATTTAATAGTCTCTGTTTTATCGATATGTTTAAATGTCCGTGCATCAGAAGTGCCTTTCTTCATAATATAGCGTTTTAAATTAGTCAAGTGTCATCTCAACGTCATTTCCGCAACTAACCTTCAGTTTACTCCTATCAAAAACTCCAAAGCGTCTTCCGCAAATTTTAAAGTTGTGTTGATTTGTATGGTCAACCTTAACATGCTGTTGCGAAAATATAGAATATTTTCATATCAAATATAGTTTTAAGATTTATTTTTCTTTAATCATCATTTCCGCAAAAAAAAATATCGACACTTTTCTATTTTGATTAGTCTACGAACGTTATGGTGTCAGTTTTAGACAGAAATTATCTGTTTTAAATTGTTTTTAGCACAATGCATAAAGAAGTGGATTATATAACCGCCGTTGTTCATTAAATCCATCACAAATAGTTTGCGTTACGGAAATGACGAACTGTTGCGGTAATGATAGAAACATGGATGATATTTATGTGTGTTACACAAAGAAAATTTCGGAATAAAACAGTATAGTAAAAACACAAAGCGCAATTATAAATGTATATGGAATCTGAACTTTTAATAAAACGAGCATATTCATCACAAAAAATCGGGATTAACAATCATTGAATTCATATTCTGTTTTCTATTGTGTCGAGTATTAATTGGTCGTTAAATTAGAGTGCATAATGTGCCTATTACATATGTATGTAAATGTAATAGGCACATTATACACTATGATATAATGACCAATTAATACTCGACACAATAGTCGTAACAGAATGTGAATTCAATGTTTGTTAAAACCGATTTTTACATACATGCAACATAAAAGTACAACCCGGAAAAACATTTTCATATCAAAGGACAATGATACATGTTTAAAGATCATATTTATCTTTCACTGCCTCCGATATTGGAACAGGTAGGGCCTGGTGACGGCCACTTAGCTTCTCTGGTTCACAGGGTAACATGCTAATGATACGATCTCTTTCGTACCAGCAATCGTCCTTATGTAAAGGCCAGAAATATCAATTGATACCGACACAATGCATTGCTTTAACTTTCACACTGATATCGTCTACTTCGGTAATCTTACCTGGATACGGTTTACCATCATACTCGACCAAACAATAGCTGTCAATTAGACTCTCGTCAATACTGACTGGTACATTGAGACTCTGCAATTCAATAAATAGTAATTATAAATAGTTCACGAAACTATATTTTCAAAAATGGTCAGTGTTGTATCATTTATGTTGATGTTGATCAAACAACAATTACCTGACAAGGAAGATCAGCCCCGTTTTGTGGACCTACGATGCTGTCGTCATCCATCAGTACGGAATTTGCGAACGGCTGGAATTAAAGAATAAAAATAAAAAAGTCTGCATAAAAAACTAATTAGAAACAATACTTTAGGCAATACTATCTGGTGTCAAAATGAGTCCATACTGTTTTTATAATAAACATCGAACATCACATAAGCAGTATGCACTATTTGCAAGGCGAAATGCATACACTTAAACTGACGACATATGTTTTCAATCTCTATAAGTCTTTAAACAAATGATTCTTCATGTATTTAAGGTACTAGTATGTTAAACAAATATATTTAACCTGGACATTGCAATTGGTTGTAACCGGTTGGTAACATGAACAATCCGGTGGACAGAAACAACTCAGGATTCTTGACTGAACTCTCCCGCTTTCTTTGACAACAACCTGAAAGAGTACAAGACTGTGCCTAAGATTTGAGGTGGGGTGGGGGCGTAGACGTCCAATTGTAAAAGTCAAGTAGAAATTATTGTGCAAAAACGTAATGGTTGTTATATACTTTGTAAGATAAATTAAGTCATTTAATAATTGGTAATGTACAATATATTGATTGCGTTTTTAAATGATCCATATAAAGTCATTTCATGAAGTAAATGTACTGGCTTCAATATATTTAATGTACGGTCTTGCATTTTTCGGGACCGCGGGCCGGATGCGCACCCTACACCCCCCACCCCGCATCCGCTAGTGGTCCCGGCACTAAAGTTTATAGAAATATGATCGTTAAATATTGTCTGAATTTATTCTCACCAGTCTCTAAATATACATTTCAAAATGCTATTTGAAATTACCCACCTGATGGAGTTTCATCGTCTATGAAACGCCGGTAATCTGTGTTGGAATAGCAGCTTCCTGTTGCGTGATGTCATCGTTTTTCACTTCGAAGATCATCAAACGGCTTCCTAGTTTCTCCAGACCTTGTTAAAAAAATCGTAAGTAATATATGATATTTTTTTCCATATCTTAATAATAATAAACTCAGAAAGTACCGACTATTGACATTCTGTCATTCAAATTACATGAATGGTATTAATGGCGTAAGTCTCAAGTAGCAAAAAAATATATTCTTAAATCACACCAGTATATAGGTTTAAACGTGAATTTATGTATTTTAAACTACCGATGGTCGAGTATGGAATCAATAATCTACAGTATTATGTATTTTGGTTCTGCTGCAAGTTTGTCCATTTACATTCCATTACTTAAAACATTAATATTTAATTTGATCTTTAGAAAATGTAATTTAAAACTCTGTGTAGTGGAATCAGTGTAACCTGTTGTTAATATTTTCAAACACATTAATAAAGTCTGTGCTAAATTACCTCTGATTAAAGCACTAACACCCGTTATGTCCGTCTCATGGGTGTTGACGAGTGTATCAGCCTCACGCTTGACTTCGGCTCCAATACCATCAGGGGCGCCCTTGCCGTGTTCCGCTTCCATAAAATTCCAACGTCCGCCATTTATAAAGCCATACTCGAAAATTTTCGTAGAAAAGAGGTAGAAAATTGATTTACACCTGTATTGTGTGGTAGGCCCATCGGATACGAAATGGATTTTATTGATGTCAGGAGTGGTCCGCCGGATATGCAAGAGGATAGGATCAAGATGTACCCATATTCCAGGAGGGGAGTGTTTCAAATCGTCCGATACGGTTGCGAAAGATATATGCTTGGATTTGAAATAGGCGATACCGGTGTGAATAGAAATTTGGCGTTTTGACGAACCGAAATGAACACCCTGAATCTCAGATGCATATTTACATTGATAGTTCTCTGAGAAATCAATATGTTTGATAACCTCATTATCTGTTATATTTTCAGTTGATAGAGCCTTATATACTGGTGCTTAATGTTAAATCCATGTCTTGCAAGTCGTGAACTCTCCTCATGCAATTCCAGGGCTCGAAATTAACTTTTTTTTCTACTTGCAAAACATTGCGAGCAGCTTTAATACCAACTCGCAAAATCAAAAACAGTCTCGCAAATTTTGCAAGAAACATAAAAAAAGTTAATTTAGTACTATAAAAACAAAATAAAAAGTAATTAACATAATTTTTTTATTTCTGCAATCATACAAAGATATCAGTTCCTTGGACCATAAGGGTATTGTTTCCAAATATAAGTGTATCGTGTTCACTCAGAAAACAAAGTTTAAGTGTCAGTTTTGGGATATTTTTAATGGGTTTTCAATCATTGAAAAAAATCAGCTATGATATCGTGTTGAGTGCGACGACACCAAAATACAAATCAACGGTTAACTTTGCTTTATCTTTCGTATGTTTATTTCCGTCTGTAGGTAAAAGAAACTAATTATGTTTGGCTTCGACGCCATGTCTGTTCAAGTTCAACGAACAAATGTGAATAGTCGACTGTTTCACGTTTTTTGTACCAATACTATCCGCGTATCTGTACTATAAGTATACCAGTCTACATACAAGGTGCGCGCTCCCGCATACAGGTATTCAGACGTTTTATAAATTGACCTACGGTTTAGCATTCATGACGTCGAGTGCATTTATATTACTAGTTTTTTTCCAATTATTTCTTTACTCGCAAAAAAGTACTAGTGGCTTAAAACTTAACTCGCAATCAGTATTTTACACTCGCATTTTGCGAGTGTGCAAGTGTTAATTTCGAGCCCTGAATTCATCAATGAGCGTTTCTATAGTCCCACTTTCTTGGCTTTTTAAAGTCATGTTTGATTTCTTACCTTGCTTTTCGCCATTCAGGGTTATTTCTCTTTCAATTCTTTTGTTCTTCCACATTTTCCATTCACTTATTTTTCCAGTATTAATGAAACTCTTCACGACATAAGTTTTAAATGCTTTGTCCTTGCACTCCGTGCACGTGCGGTCCATGCATAACATTGAGTTTGTATCGCACGTGATATCTTGTATTAAGGTGTTCAGATCGCGGTGTTCGAACACACCTTCACATGCAAGTTTATTTAATTTTAATATGGGATTTTCATGAATTTTGCACAAACAAGTTTCGCGGTCATTCTCAGTGGCTCGTTTTATCCAAAAAGGCTTCAACCTTGCAAAAAGACTAAAACTGATGTTGAAGCTGTTTTCATAAAGACATTTCTTGTGCAAGTTTGTTAAACTATCATTCATTAATTGAATCTGCTTTTTCACTTTTCTTCTTGTGATGGTTGATTTCTTTCCAGCCTTGATTCTCGAGTTATCATCTCTTTCAAAGAAGAATGTTATGTTTTTCTGGAAAACTGTGCTTCTCTGTCTTTGTTGTGTGTTTGTGTGCACCCGTATTCTACTCTCTGAAATCCCGGTTGCTTTTTTGGCAAAATCCCCTATCCCGTATTTGCGTAATACTGCTTCCCTATACTGTGAAACCATTTATTTTCGTCGGCACAAATTTCGCCCTTTTCATAAAAATGACTATTTCGTCCGCTCTTAAATTCGTCCATTTCTGGTTTTGAAAAAAAAACACGTCCGATTCCAATTAGAGAAGGTGCTAACATTATGGGTAATAATTAGCGTAAGCAAATTATTTTGGTCATATTTCATTCAAGTTTGATGCGTTATAAAAAAAACAAAGGTACGGGTTTTTATGTATGTGTACAAAAATAGTAGATGCAGTTAAAACCAAACAACCAAACACAAATCAAAATGTTCTTTATTAATTTGTAACAAAGCGCAGAATATATTTCAGTCAGGTGTTGATCACACATCGTCATATTTTAATTGCGTTTAATAGTATTGTCTTTAATCCGGATTCGCCGCGTGTAGGCTGTATAATCTGCAACACTCCTGAAAAACACAATACACACAATGGGTAATAAAGTTGTTAACAATTAGCGCTAATCAGCACTATTATACCTAAACGAAGTCGACGCATTCGATACAGCCTTATTGCATTCGCGTTTTACAGGAAATGTTAGTTGTCAGTACACTGTATAATGAACACCCCTTTGTGTAAAAACCGGATTTAACTTGAGTGTGAATAGTCGACTGTTTCATGTTCTTTGTATCAATACCATCTGTGTATCTGTATTATAAGCATACCAGTCAACAAACAAGGTGCGCGCTTCCGCATATTGGTATTCGGACGTTCAAAAAATTGACCTACGGTTTAGCGTTCATGCCGTCGAACGCATTAAGCAATATAACTCGTTTTTTTTCACTATTTCTTTATTTGCAAAAAATACTAGTGGCTTATAACTTACCTTGCAATCTTTTTTTCTCGCATTTTGCGAGTGTGCGAGTGTTAATTTCGAGCCCTGTGTATATGCGAGGATTACGCTGGATTTAAATTCCTCATGCCTACGGTAATTCAGTCTTATTTGTTTCAAATATGGGACATGATTGTTCGTTAGGATCTTTAATTCGTCCATCGGTCGAAGGACGAAAAAGGCGAAAATTAATGTCGGACGAATAATAATGGTTTCACAGTATATCAATTTTTAGCATTCTCTTTTCGGCGGTTTCAGCTTTTGAATACCTCTTTCTTATGTTATTTATAAGTTTCGAGTACATGGTAATGGCGGTCTTTGTCTTCGCTCTATCGTTCATTATTCGTTCCACTTCATTATCAATTTGACTTTCAGTGCGCTTAATGTTCGTGTTTTTTAACCTGTAGTACCTCTTCTTGTACATATCTTTCATGCGTCTTTCTTTGTTGAGTGCTATTCTTAATTTAAACTGGTCTCTGTATGCTTTCGATCTATTTAGATTCTTTTTTCTAGGGCCTCTGTCCCTGTTCTGTATCTCTCGGCTTGGCCCAGGTCCATTGTCTGGTGGGGAATTCGAGGGTGTCATGGTTAATTTCAATTCGCCGTGATCGTTTTCGTTCAATCTCTGTAGGTTTTACTGCTAATCTTCCATGCACGTCGCTTTGATCTTTTTTCTCTTTCGGACATGTCTTGAACTAATTGTATATTGCCCCGTTCCTTCCTGTTCAAATATCGCTCTCTTTCTTTTTGCTTGCACTTTTCGTGTTTTTCTGTATCATTCTTCTGTCTTATGCGCCATAGCGCCGACCTTTCGCCGCTTGTCAATGCCATACTATCTGATTGAGAATAGGGTTTGCTACAATAAAATATGTAGAAAAAAAATCGTCATTACCGAAACGGTGCATATCTATCTTTTTTTAACAATTTTCGCACACATATACTTTTTTTACAATTAAAATAATAATATACGGGCCTTTTTTAAACTGGGTGAATTATTTACATGTACTCTTTATGATGACAATTTATTACAAACTATTTAAAAAAATAAATAATAGATCTACTAACTATTTCGTCTAAATTATTTCTATATAGTATGTTTAAAAACATATGTTTCACATCTTTACGCTTATAGTTATACGTTATTTTATTCACGAATTGACATTAAATTATTTTATTTACGTAACCCACTTTATTATAATTGCTAATATTAGAATATTTTTGCAGCCGTCATTACCGAAACGATTGCATCATTATCGAAACGATTTTAACGTTTCGGTGATGAGCGTTTCGGTAATGTTCATTTTTAGCATTGTTTTAATGTGCGTCTGACTGACAGAGATTTGTTCACTCGTTACACTGCATGATATCAAGATCGAATATCAACTCATCATAAATACAAAACATGTTTGTGCTTTTACACATCATTTTGTTGTTTATCAGCATACGGTAATGATGCGTAAAAAACATACGACAATACAATGGAAGCTTACCTATGCCTTTTAAATATTTCAGTTCATGAATTCGCGGCCTTGTCTGTTGTTGAAACGTTCGCGCCCAAACAAGCTTTTGCATACGTCATAAAACAAAGGTCACAATAAACCATACAGTAGAGTTAGCGTTTGTGTTCCGCAAGATTGCGATTAATAGCGATTGCGTTTTTAACCGTTTTAAACCGTTTTAAACCGTTTGTTTGCGATTGTTTGAGCTTAGTTCATTGCGCATACGTAGCGATGAAAACCGATTAAAAGGCGAAGCTTATGTGCACTATATTTAGATATGTCCTATTAATAGATTTACAACATGCGATTGTTTGCGCTTATTTCATTGCGCATGCGTAGCGATGAAACCCGATGAAAAAGCGGAGCTTAATTTCACATATGTCCTATTTAAAGATTTACAGCACGCCGTATACGCATGCGAAACAAGATAACCTGCGTGTTTTTATCAAATGCGCGGTAGACTGATTTTTTTTGGAAACGTATAAGTCTGCGTTGTTGTTTTTAAATAATAGTGTAAGTTATCCTACGTTCAAGGTTGGGTACTGTATCCTACTATTCCGGACATTCAGTCATTGCGAAAATTTCGTCAACAAGTAGTCCAAAAATATAGGAGTAGTCAACAAGATGCCTCATCGGACTCCAAAACAGATTCGTGACTTTCCAATAGACCATAATTCCTTTTCGAGTTGGTGACTTCCGGTTTCCGGTCTCGCGAATTATTATTTGGACAAAAGAAACAGAGAAACACTGCGTACTTGGTAAGTGGTTTCATATTTATGATAATAATCTACTAATTAATAACATTCAAATGTTTATTGTGTACTAATATCTAAATATTATTGCAATTAGTGTGCTGTTTCAATTTAAGACGAAATTATAATTTCGGAATTCAACATTATGCTTAGTGGGTGGGGTAAATTGAAAACGTTCATCTAGTTGAATACAATACAACAAAACACAGTTCTCAAATGCTCAAACATAAAACATAGCATTTGCAATTATTTTAAATATTATGTGTTGTCAAAGAAGACTATATTGTTTTTGTATACTCTTGATCAGTTTAAAATTGGTGAAAACGTACTCAGACTCAGTGAAATAATTTTCTAAGACTTGTTAAGTTGTTTTAAAATACTACAATGCTGTCTTATAGGTTATTGAACATCCTTTTTCTGAACTAGATTTTAAATGATAACTGGTCCATTTTAACAATTTCTATTTTAAGATATCCGATGGATCCTCCTCTTTCCATCAACCGCTCACCACGGATTGCAGGAGGCTACAAAGGAACAGTTTAGCAGACCCGCAGCTTTTATGCCATGAATTATTGACACAGACTTTAACCCTTATTTTAGTGACTTGCTTAACACGAACGAAAAAAAGTTAGAAATTTATATTTATGTTGAACTTGAAAATGCTATTAAATGTTCATAGATGACACAACTAATGAGTGTGTGTTTATTATTTCTCATTCATACACTGTTACATACATGATAGATCTTTAATATTATAACTAAATTGTATTTGAAACAGAAATAAATAAATGTGTTGCATTTTTAGAAAACTGGGCTTAATGCATGTGCATAAAATGTTGTCCCAGATTAGCCTGTGCAGTCCGCACAGGTAAATCAGGGACAACACTTTCCGCTTTAATGGTATTTTTAGTTTCAAGGAATTCCATCCTTACCGGAAATCAAGTTTAGGCGTAAAGTGTCATCCCTGATTAGCCTGTGCGGACTGCACAGGCTAATCTGGGATGACACTTTACGCACATGCATTAAGCCCAGTTTTCTCAGAACAAGGCTCAAATGTAAATTTTAAAACATGTGCTCTTTGTTATGACTAGACACAAAAGGGTTGTAACCAGGGAAAGAAAGAAACAATTGAAAAACATAAATATGACAAAACTTGTTTATTTTGAACATTTCTGGAATAGTTTATACAACAAATTTTGGACAAATAAGCTTTATTCATTTAGAAAATATTTTCTCGCAAAAATGTACAGTTATCACAGCGATATAACAGTTATTACAGTCAGTGTTTCTGTTGATCATCATTTAAATGCTGACAGGAGTCTCTGGTTGCCACTGTCTGAATGTGACCGGTTGTTGAAAGGCCAAGTACATAGCAGAGTAACACAATCTGCGCCTTTTTAGGAAACTTGGGGTCAATGTTGTACAGTTGACCAAGCTTTTTTCAACTGATCGACTTTAAGGCTTGCCACGCTGTTGTAATCTTTCAGAGTCTGCTGTAGAGTTTCGAGTTGCTGAACAAAAATATAACAAGCGCTAAGAGAATGGCTTACTATGGTCTGTATTCACATTCTAAAATATTGTTTCTGCAATGAATTAAAATAGGAAACTTAAAAAAGCTACAACATATCGTCTCCTCCCCGCGAAAATGAACAACCTTAATATTTACAAGAAGGAAAAAACTTCTTTTCTCTTAAATTACAGAATGAAGCTAAAATTTTGCATGATGACTTTTCCAATAACCCTACATGTGTCATAATATTTTAAGTAACGTGTGATTTTTTTCTGTAAAAATTATGAGAAAATTGTCTAACTCAAGCTTTCAAAGCTTGAGTTAGACAATTTTGTCATACTTTATCATCTGCCGCATTTACTTTGAAAATGTACGCATTTTCTGTGGAAATTTTTGCACACATTTACATGGGTATAACTTTGAAAGCCGATTGGATAGGACCTTGAAATTCTTTGCGGAACAAGCGGGTCGTTTTCACAATTGCGAACATGTAAAAACCCATTTTCGCGCCAAAACTGAGATTGGCCATGTTCTTAATGATCTAAATAATGTTGTTCTTGGGTACTTTGTACTAATGTAAGAAAAAAAGGTTTTGTAATATTTACTTATAGTATGTACATTAAAAGTATATGTGCATGCATACAGTACCATTGATAATTGTACTGTAGTGGAAACTTCATTACAAGTGCAGGATTGTTCTAGGTGCATATTGTAATCCCAATAGTGATTTTTACCAAACATTATTTTTCAAGGGTGGGTAAACAACGCAGATTTTAGGTCAGCCAATACAGAGAAACGAACATGGATCTACCAGGATTTCACAATCTTTGATGCTTATTTATTACAAATCATGAAAAAAAGGTTGACATGAATATAATAAAAAAATTGGTTAATATAAATATTTATTTAAATTAAGAAAATTGAAACATTAAAAGATGGCAAATAATACATTGATTCTGAAGTGAATATTGTTATTGCATGGTTAACTTCTCATACTTGTAAAATATTCAGTCATTTCATAATAAGTTGAAATGATATTTTAGAATATAATTATACCAAAAATATTAACAAGAATTGTGAACAGAATAGGTTAATTTTTAGGGCATTTGATTTTTGTTAGTTTTTCAGCTCATATTTTTCATTGATTAATTGTACTTAGTATCTTGATGAGTTTCTGTTTGTAAATAAAACTACCATTTATATACAATGTAGTATCAAAAAATATTGAATAGACACATGTAATAAGTTCAAGTGCATGGGTTAAAACAAAACAAAAAAACACATTAAGACAACGTATATAGTTTCATATAAGTCATTCAAAAACAAGAAGATCCACACTTTCAAGTAATACATGTTAACATAGATTGTAGATAAGAAAAAGTCAAATATATTATCTTTAATATTTGTTTTTTCAGTCTCCTATTGTGTAACAATAGTAAAAGGAGGTATCACATTAAGAGCCCAATTAACAGGAAATTGTGGTCTGACACCATGACAACAAATACCCTGCTGAAGACAGTATTACACAAGCAATTTGGAACGAGATGTCATAAAGTACCCAAGATACTGATCCTGTTACTGACAATTATTATTCAAAATCAGAATCTGCACACACATCTAGAGACAATTACTTGAGTGCAAATACACAAAATCAAATATAAATAAGGTAAAATACCCATGAGTATCACACAAACAAAAACATTTTGTAAACATGCTTTATCAACCGAAGTTGATTGTTTTCGTTGTTGCAACAGACAAATCTGTTTACATTTGACCGGAAGTCACCAACTCGTCTAGCCGCAAGGAGTTATGGTCTACTGGAATATAGCGAATTGAAACAACAATTAGAAGGTTAAAGAGTGCTGGTTGCAACTCGGTTGTGATTGCTAAACACTTAAGACTTCACCATTCTTACTTTATAACTGACCGTGGTGTACGAAAAATTCTATCAAAGTGTAACGTCGAACGTCGTCCGCGAAATCAGGTTCAAAAAGTGAAAAGAGAGCATGTCGATTTTGTGGATTTTCTATATAGACAGAACAACGAGTTGTCAGCTTCGGTTGTGCAAGAAAAGATTTACTATGTTTTTGGTGTGCATATGTCTCGATCGACAGTCAAGATGATTAGGAGGCAACTTGGATGGACCTGCAAACAATCGGCACATTGCCAAATGATTAGTGTGAAGAACGTCCAGGTCTGAAAGCAGTTTGCTATGGAAATGTTGAGAAAAACAGAGGATTTCAGTGATGTAGTATTCACTGGTAAGTTTTGAATTTTCATTGATAAGAAAAGGTGGCATTTTTCCTCTTTAGTTATGTCTTTAAAGCATGGTATAATAAATGAATATACATCAACCTCATATCGTTAAACATCAATTTGCTGAAGCATCGTTCCGACATGAAATCATTTCGGAAGCTTTAACTGTGGTGCAACAAACCTTAAGGGCTGACAAAATAATTGATATGTAATGTACCGTACACTGTTCACAATAAATATTCTAATCTAATTCTAATGCAGTTTCTGTCTGTGTAAGGCTTATAAGATTAACTCGTTATACTCACAGCAATCTAGAGAGGTAATATTTTTAAAGCAAATATTTCCACTGCCAGTTATTCCTGTCCTTTCCGATTCTGTCGCTTCCTTACTGGAACACTTAAGTTCTGCGTCTGTCTAATCAACATAAGCGCAACACGTCTATTGGTACCTTTTATCATCTAAAGTGTAAAGACATTTTTCGTAAGTTGTTGGGTGTTCTCACGTTATTAAGAATTCCGTATTTGTTAGGAAATCATCAAATTGGATCCATACGTCAGCAGGACTAAACTACTGTAAACTGGTATTGATGTTTTAACATTTTAATGACTCTGACATTAGTTATTAAAACCATTCGTTTCTTTATTTTAGATGAGACAACCATCGAAATGTCATCAAGTGGAACGTTTCAATTTTACAAAGTTGGCAGTACTATAGCAAGCTTGCCAAGAAAATGTGCAAAACCTAAACATGCATACAAGGTGAGTTCATAACTGTGTTTTTAGCCCCTCATATTTCATAATTGGACAGTGTATAATATTGGAAACTTAAGCATGCCACTGAGAAAATCTTGAAATTTATTGATTAAAGCTGCAGTGCAGAAATATTTATGAGAAATGATATTGGCATTTTGCAGTAAATTGCAATCAATTGCAAAAAACTTGTATGACCAAATGCAGACAATAAACTTTAATGCCTAACATTTTCAGATGCCTCACATGATATGATAAAATGTTTTAGTATAATACCTGATATACATGTATAACTTAAGTTTATTGGAGCTTCTTGCTGAATCATGTTAAGTTGCTTGATATAGATTTCAAGCACTGATCATTTATTGTATTTTAGTTGTTATTATCACATGCTATGCCCCATTTCCCATTTATTATAACCATTGCATTTTTTAAATTTTTATTACACATGTTTAATATGCTTTTAAAGCGTTTTTATTAGCTAGTTTTCGTTTCATCGCATTTTGTTATTTTGCTGAAATGACGTTGCAATGTCAAATGATGTCGCCAAATATTGTAAACAAACTTGGGAATTTATCATCACGTTTGTGTAGAAAAAAAATTATTTGCTCATTTAAAAGCATGTGATAAGAAAGATCTGAGACTCATCATTTCATACTATATTTTATTTAACTCGTCCAGGAAACTCGTTAGTAGGTTCGCTATATGGTTTCTTTCTACCAGAATTCTTTTACTCGTTTATCTACTAAAGTATGTAATGAAATGACAACTCCTGGGATATCCTGTATATATTTTCATCAACTTTTGCAAACAATAATTCAAGCAACCTAAAATATAAATGAAATGAACCTTCCTGTAAACTTCTAAATTATCAATTTGTGTGCCCCCGGTAGGGTGACATATAGCAGTTTAACTGTCCGTCTGTCTGTGACTTTGTCCGAAAACTTTAACATTGTTCATTACTTTTGCAATATTGAAGATAGCAACTTGATATTTGGCATTCATGTGTATCTCATGGAGCTGCACATTTTGAGTGGTGAAAGGTCAAGGTCATCCTTCATGGATAAAAAACAAAATCCAAGGGAAGTAATAAGCTATAAAGGGACATAATTTCTATACCTGCCAAATGATAAATAGAAACTTGATTTCAAAGCGGCGCAGTAGGGGGTATTGTGTTTCTGGAAAAAAATCTCTTGTCTTTATTACATTTAGTCCTATAAAACAACAACAAAAAAAACAAACATGTCATGTACTTCTTTAATAGTAAGCACACGGAAAAAATAAATGTAAATATGCTAATTAATTATAGGAGGATAAAATGTTTCCAATTAAACTGTTTCAGGTCCATATGTGGGGTGGAATTAGCTACCAGGGTCCGACAAGTTGCTGTCTCTTCACTGGTATCATGGATTCCATATCATATCAGCAGATTTTAAAAGACTGTCTATTACCCTTTACAGCTAGAAGGTACCCAAACGGCTTCCGTCTGTACCAGGTAAATAATGAGGATTCTGATTAAAAATGCAAGTTTTGGTGTAACACCACAGGTCTTTTCCCCAAAATTTGCGAAGGCACATGGCCAAATATGCCTGATTTGCTTGTAACTTAGGTACCATTTTGTATTTGTTTAATTTTAAGGTACTGTATTTAATCTTACGGTATTAAGAAAAGTAAATTAATGATAAATAAACTAGAATTCAACGGCCTTTGATCAGCTATTGAACATTTTTAATTTTGCTGTGCCTTTACTTGATTTTAAATACATGCAAATGTTAAAGCATCACAGTAGCACACTTTGGTGAGCAAATGTCATAAGCAAAAAAAAAGACACAGGGGTAACCCAGTGCTTAAAGCTCCTGGGAAAGGCCTGGGCCACTTGACCTTTTTATGCCCCCTTTCGAAGAAAAGGAGGTATATATTTTTCGCACTGTCCGTCGGTCGGTCGGTCAGTCGGTCGGTCAGTCTGTCACACTTTTCGTGTCCGCTCTCTAATTCAATAGTTTTCATCCGATCTTTACCAAACTCAGAAGTTGTATCCAGACAATATCTAGGTCAAGTTCGAATATGGGTCATGCCGGGTCAAAAACTAGGTCACGGGGTCACTTAGTGCATTTCAAGGATTTAGCATGGTGTCCGCTCTCTAATTGAAGTAGTTTTCATCTGATCTTTACTAAACTTGGTAAGAAGTTGTATCAAGACAATATATAGGTCAAGTTCGAATATGGGTCATGTCGGGTCAAAAACTAGGTCACGGAGTCACTTAGTGCATTTCAAGGATTTAGCATGGTGTCCGCTCTCTAATTGAAGAAGTTTTCATCTGATCTTTACTAAACTTGGTCAGAAGTTGTATCAAGACAATATCTAGGTCAAGTTCGAATATGGGTCATGCCGGGTCAAAAACTAGGTCATGGGGTCACTTAGTGCATTTCAAGGATTAAGCATGTTGTCCGCTCCCTAGTTTTGTGGCTTTCTGATTTATTTTGAAATTCTAAGACATTTTTATGCCCCCGAAGGAGGGCATATAGTGATCGGACTGTCCGTTCGTCTGTCTGTCCGTCACACTTTGCGTTAAGATTTCGAAAAATGCTCATAACTTCTATGTCGCTTCAGATAGCAATTTCATATTTGGCATGCATGTGTATATGGACAATGCCTTTCCATACGCACACAAATTTTGACCCCTGTGACCTTGAACTTAGGGTCCGCGTTTAGGTTCGAAATCTGCGTTTAGGATTTGAAAAAAGCTCATAACTTCTACCAAGCGTTTATTGGGGGCATAAGTCATCCTATGGTGACAGCTCTTGTTTTAAATGTTAAATTTATAATCTTCAGTGTGTTTTTAGCTAACCTGAGCACAAAGTGCTCATGGTGAGCTAATTTGATCGCCTTTGTCCGTTGTGCGTTGTCCGTCGTCAACATTTACCTTGTGAACACTCTGAGACCACATTGATTGTCCAATCTTCATGAAACTTGGTCAGAATAGTGTCCCAATGATATCTTGGATGAGTTCGAAAATGGTCCGGTTGGTTAAAAAACATGGCTGCCAGGGAGCGTGGCAGTTTTCCTTTTATGGCTATAGTAAAACCTTGACAACACTCTAGAGGCCACATTTGTTGTCCAATCATCATGAAACTTGGTCAGAACATGTGTTCCTATGATATCTTAGACGAGGTTGAAAATGGTCCCGGTTGGTTGAAAAACATAGCTGCCAGGGGGCGTGGAAGTTTTCCTCATATGGCTTTAGTAAAAGCTTGTTAACACTCTAGGAGTCACATTTATTGTCCAATCTTCATGAAACTTGGTCAGAACATTTGTCCCAGTGAAATGCTGGCTGAGTTTGAAACTGGTTCCGTTCCGTTGAAAAACATGGCTGCCAGGGGGCGGGGCAGTTTTCCTTATATGGCTATAGTAAAACCTTGTTATGCCCCTGGTACGGTGGCATTTAGCAGTTGAACTGTCCGTCCGTCCGAAAACATTAACATTGGCCATAACTTTTGCAATATTAAAGATAGCACCTTAATATTTGGCATGAATGTGTATCTCATGGAGCTGCACACTTCGAGTGGTGCTACCGGTATTGTATTCTTTTTATTCTTAATTTTTTTCGTACCCAATTTTTTTTTTCGTACCCAATTTTTTTTTCATACCCAATTTTTTTTCGTACCCACCCTGGGGCCCTGCCAACATAGGCCTTGCCCATCCAAAATTGCCTTTTAATATAACATCTATGCGGTGTGGGTATATGCGTCGGCATCTGCCGCGCCATTTCTATTTAATATTAGAATTATTAGAATATATCTTGTTTTGAAGATTTTCATTAGTTTAACAAACGTACATTATTTTTTTGCAGGACAATGTTGCTAAACACAAGAGCAGATCCACAACCGACTGGCTCAAAGACAACGGAGTTTCAACCATGTCAACACCTCCTTCAAGTCCGGACCTCAACCCAATTGAAAATGTGTGGGCTACTTTGAAGGACCACCTAAAACGGAAGGTCAAGCCAAAAACAAAGGTGGAACTAGTCAATGGAATCAAGGACTTTTGGGAAAACTTGACAGCAGTTGATTGTGCCAAATAAATTGATCACATTCATAAGGTTTTACCTCATGTTG
Organism: Dreissena polymorpha; assembly: GCF_020536995.1. NCBI lineage: Eukaryota > Metazoa > Mollusca > Bivalvia > Myida > Dreissenidae > Dreissena > Dreissena polymorpha. The sequence goes on along the minus strand of NC_068368.1, from coordinate 51,483,731 downwards.
TGTTGAATGATGGTGGACCAACAAACTTCTGACCTATTTAGTGTTTTAATTTATCATTAAAACATAAACACCTTGGCTTATTTTCAAAAAAAAAAACAACAGAAGAAGTGTTAACTTTCTTAATGTGGCTTTCAGTCTTTTAATATTATTTTTTTCATTTTTGCTTAGTTTTGAAGTAGTTAACAGCTTTAATTTCCAGTAATTACTGTTTCATTTTGCTTTTCCCTACTCTCAACCTTTTTTAAGACAAAAATGTCATTTCTGTTTTTAGATATAAACAATGCTTTTTATCTAGTTATTTTACAGCATGCAATTTTTGTTTTATAGACGGAAATTTTAATAAAAAATAATTAAAAGTGTTGCTATCAGCTATATTTTATGGTCATTTCAAAGTATATTTTTATTTTGTCACAATGAAACAAAATGTAATGTTATAATAAGTAAACAAAAGTAAATTGTGTTTTCCAGGTCCCTGTCTGATTTCTCAAACGTGAATATTAAATTTAGTCTTTCAAGGTCGTATTTCAAGATTGTGCATTGATTGACGTGTCCAGTCCATATCTTTGTCATTTATTGATGGATTTTAAATTAACATGGCACATATTGAAAGCACAATATGGAAAATGGTACACAAATGTGATTAACATAAAGACAACGTGTCAAAGTACGACACAGGTACCTATTTCAAATGTCACTACACCATCGTGGGCATGTGTCATCCTCTGGAGACTTTTATACTTCTATTTTATTCGGATTTTACATGTGTATCGCACAATGTGAACATTCTAATATTAATTTTGTTTGATACTTTATAAAAAGGTATTAGTGGTTTTATGATGTAATTAGACAGTTGAGAATATTTACATGTTACAGTTTACCGTTATTAATATGCGTACATAGTTAATGCTCTATTTCTTCTGTTTTTGTTATAGTGGTGGTCTAAAAACTGGATTAATTTTACTTTTTTTAATAAATTTTATTATCAAACTTGTTATTATTATCAATACATCTGTTTCACAAAGGAGTCTGAAAACTCAAACTGAAATTAATAAGTAGGGTTTCGAATAAGTAGCCATTAACTAAACCATTACTCTTTTTCAGATTTAATCAAAAGTTACAGTTTTATTTTAACAAGCAATCGGGATACAATTTTTTTAAATAACTGTATGTTTGTAAGAGAATAATTCACAATGGTATTTGTTGAAATATATATTGAAAGAAAAATAAAACTGTGTGTGTTATCACTATAAACATGATTGTTTGTAGTTTATATTTTTCCAAAATGAAATCGACAGCATGTGTATTAGACAAAAAATACCCAGAAGTTAAATCTAGTATACATCATTGCCTTCCTCTGGTCAACTGTCTGTATTTATACCCGAACATTAAATATGAAAGCATTACACCTTTCATGTTTTCATACAAAATATTCCCCATGCACAAAAACTTGCCTTTCAGAACAATATTTTTTGAATTTCGAATGAGGTACTAGTTTCTTGAAATGGGTTATAAATCAGGATAGCTGGTACAGAATGTATTGCAACGTTTACATCGGTTCTTTAGATTTGCGACCATTCAATCTATTTTTCATCCAAATAAAAACATAAAACATATTGTGTTTGTTTATGTTTTTGCATGTTGTTTGACATAAGTAAATTAATTTTATAGTAACCCTTTAGGTGTTTTATTTTTAATAAAACATGATAAGGAGGATATTTGTTGGATTCGGTGGAATATCGATTTTAATTCACGAGTGATCATAGAAATTAATATTTTCACAAGTGGCGCATGCTTTTGTCACAGTTTATATACATTGTTAAAGAGTTAAACTAAAGAATGTCGTTGGGATAATGACGTCATTTTGTCAAAATAATGACGTCATTTCACCGTAAACAGTGAAAGTTATCGATAATTTTCACTTATATTTTTCATTGTTTGAAACACTGAAATTGTCAGTTTTAATTCACTGATATTTCTGTTTAAACCACCGGAAAGCATTAAATAAATATGTATAAACATTCATGATCATTTGGACAAAAGTCGCTCAGCTGGTCGCATTTATAGAGTGAAAAGCAAACATATATGAAATATTACGTTTATTTATAATAAATACATCAACATATTAACAAAGAAACACTCACTATCCACATAACAAAATAAAAGCTGAAATAATGTTGCATACATGTACCATGTTGAGTAACTGCAACCTACAGACTTTTTTGTGAACAATGTTACTTGCACATTTTATATAACACATTAACCCTTTTAACCAAATGTTCAAGGCCTTTGCAAACAGTTTGGATCCAGATGAGACGCCACAGAACGTGGCGTCTCATCAGGATCCAGCATGTTGTTATTCTAATAGTATTCCTTGAATTTTTTTTTTAAGAAAAGGCTAATTTTAGAAATTCAGCAGACGACATTTTAGCACATGACAAATATCCCAGCATGCAAAGGTTTAACAGTTTGAATAAATATGCATCATGTACATTGGCTAACAATTTATTAATAAATTAAAACAAAAGATGTGTTTGTCAGAAACACAATGCCCCCTACTGTGTCGCTTTGAAATAAAGTTTCTATTTATCATTTGGTAGGTATAGAAATTATCTCCCTTTAAAGCTTGTTAATGCCCTTGGATTTTGTTTTTTGACCTTTGACCTTGAAGGATGACCTTGACCTTTCACAACTCAAAATGTGCAGCTCCATGAGATACACATGCATGCCAAATATCAAGTTTCTATCTTCAATATTGCAAAAGTTATAACCAATGTTTAAGTTTTACGGCAGACTGACAGACAGAGTTCAACTGCTATATGCCACCCTAACATAAGGGGGGGGGGGCAATATAAAAAAAGTCTCACAAAAATACTTTCTGAAAGATACTTGAACTCTTATGCGTTTTGATGTTTGGATCAAGACAGATTTAAGTAAATATAAAAAAAACTGCTGCCCTACCACTACAGGGTTCATAAAAACATTTCCAAATGGAATTCAAGCACTTCTTAAGCTCTTTTCAATGTAAAAAAGTGAAATTCAAGCGCTTTTCCTATTAGCAACGTTCAAATGTCTTTAAAGTACTTTTTATGACAATGCTTACAAAGATGTATTTGAACATACATAACAACTCAATGTCATTTAACATAGTTGTGCTTATTTAATTATGAAGCATCAGCTGCATATTTTCCGTCAAAACTCTAACCTGAAAGACTATAAACAAACAGTGGGTATATCCTACAATAGGAGGAGCAATCAATATGATCGGATTGATATGATGTGAAATAAGCTGAAAGCTTGGAAAGAATGAATATGGTTTTAACACTTTTAATTGTGATAATTTCATTTTCAAGCACTTTTCTAGCCAAAGTCAAGCAATTTCTAAGCACTTTTCAAGGCAATGTTTGAAAATAAGCACTTTTAAGCACTCCAAATTGTTTTTAAATACTTTTCAAGGTAAACCTTGATTTTCAAGCACTTTTCAAGGTCTGTATCAACCCTGCACTATCAACAACACCGGAATGACTACCACAAACTATTCCTGCTGCTCTACCACTATCAACACCAGACTGACTACCAACTATTCCTGCTGCCCTACCACTATCAACACCAGACTGACCACCACCAACAAACCTGCTGCCCTAACACTATAAACAACATCAGACTGACTGCCACCAACTATTCCTGCTGCCAAACCACTATCAACACCAGACTGACCATCACCAACAAACCTGCTGCCCTAACACTATAAACAACACAAGACTGACTGCCACCAACTATTCCTGCTGCCAAACCACTATCAACACCAGACTGACCACCACCAACTATTCCTGCTGCCCTAGACCTTATCTACAACACCAAATTGACCACCACTGACAATTCCTACAGACCTACCACCACCAACTATTCCTGCTGCCCTACCACAATGAACACCATACTGAGAACCAACAACTTTCCTGCTGCCCTACCACTATCAACACCAGACTGACTACCACCAACTATTCCTACTGCCCTACCACTATCAACAACACCGGACAGACCACCACTAACTATTCCTGCTGTCAAACCACTATCAACACCAGACTGACCACCACCAACTATTCCTGCTGCCCAACCACTATCAACACCAGACTCACTACCACCAACTAGTCCTTCATCCTGCTCACCAAGAGCATAATAAAACAAGTCTCACACAAATACTTTCTGGAAGATTCTTCAAGAAACAGAAGAAATTACAAAAAGAAATGAATGCGTTTTGATGTTTGGATCAAGACAGATTTAAGTAAGTATACAAAAAAACTGCCAAAGTTCAGTTGAAACTTTGTACGACAAAGTATTTTTGTATATTTACTTAAATCCGTCTTGATTCAAACATCAAAACGCATAAATGTTCCAGTATAAACGTGTGGGCAATTCTTTGAGTTAATATGGTAATTTCTTTTTGTAATTCCTTTTGTTTCTAATTCCATTATTAATTGTGGCCGCAACATAACCAGAAATTCCTGTGATACCTGGAAAAGCATAACCAACAACCTTGAGGATTAATTGCTTCCTTCTTGGCGACAGCACTTTTCGACCACCTTTCCCATTGAATGTTCCTGAATACAGGTCTTCTTCAGAAAACATTTGCTTGGCCAAGCTCCAAGACAATTTAGAAATACTACCTTTATGCTCCAAGAGCAACTCATCAACAACATCTTTATGTAGAACAATTTCTGCGTGAGGAGGAACTGCACCCATATCATCAGCGCAACGGATTATCATCAAAGGCTGATTGCCGAATTATCTATTAATGCTAAGAGGTGTCCTATCAAAGTTACTGCTACTGTAATTAGGAACACCAATACCTCCACTGACACAAGAACCCTGACTGCCACCAGAAGTAAACCTAACACCACTCGGACCATTCCTACAGCCCTACCATCATCAACAATGACAGACCTACCACCACCAACTATTCCTGCTGCCCTACCGCTATCAACACCATACTGACCACCACCAACTATTGCTGCTGCCCTACCACTATCAACACCATACTGACTACCACCAACTATTCCTGCTGCCGTACCACTATCAAAAACACCAGACTGACTACCACCAACTATTCCTGCTGCCCTACCACTATCAAAAACACCAGACTGACTACCACCAACTATTCCTGCTGCCATACCACTATCAACACCCGACTGACTACCACTTACTATTCCTGCTGCCCTACCACTATCAACACCAGACTGACCACCACCAACTATTCCTGCTGCCCTACCACTATCAACAACACCAGACTGACTACCACCAACTATTCCTGCAGCCCTCCCACTATGAATGACACGTGACCGACCTATACAAACCATTTCTCCATCCTGCTCACTGTTGTGAACATCAGACTGATCACCACCAACTATTCCTACATCCAGATCACGAGAACACTGACCGTCCACTGAAACACTTGAATAACTATTCGCACCAACAACCAACATCGAAACTACCTTCCGCTGAAACACTTGAATAGCTATCCGCACCAACAAAACCAACATCCAAACTACTACAATCTAATTCAAACGTATCATCTGATGCTTGAACATCATCCGTACCCTGACTGTTGTACACATTAACACAGATGTCAGATTCCCCTTTACCGATCAACTCATTTTTGTTTAGAACTTTACTGACAGATTTACTTAAACTTAAAATCAATTGTTCTAGCTTGTCAATCTTCTGTGTAAAGACATCCAGTTTCTTGTTGACTGTATTTACACAAACAAAAAAAAGTTTGCTATTTGTTCACATGTCACAAAAGTCATTGCTGGCTCCGTCATGGTGCTTTTGTGCTCCTTGTTGTTTTGAAGAATGTCCTGGAGCACATCACGCTGGTCACTGTTGAGGTGTTCAACATAGTTAGGAATTCTCATTGGCACTGCTCCAGGGCCATCGTGCAGGTTTGACTGGAGCAAAACATGTAAGTGTCTCCCATTGGATCCCTGGAACAAAAAAGAAAATGAGTTATGCATTGTTATATTGGGGTTAAGACACATTGAACAAGCAACTGAATTGGTTTCTCCCACAGAAAAAATAAATCGTTGAGTTTCAATATAAGGGTACAACTCTGAACTGATCAAGTCATTCTTACAAAACTTTTGTAAGAACAACCAATATTTGATATTAACATTTAAAGAGAAAGGTCACGTTGAAGGGCCCCAAGGTGGCAAAGTCTGAAATAAAGAATATAGTATGAACGCATATTTCACGGGATATTTATTTATGGGTTTTGAAATAAAATTCATTATATAAATTTATTTTTGTTTGTTTGGCCCTTTTATTTTGACAACATTATTATTGAATGATCAATGTCACTGTAATCAAGTCAACTTATCCGTAACAAGCAAAATAACTCAGTTGGTTAAGGCGCTGTCTCACGTTATTTCCTCTTATCACCCCTCAGTCAGGAGTTCAATCCCTACTTTGTTTGTTTTTTTCAAACATTTTTGTAATTAGTTTTTTATCTAATTTCCCTTATGCCTTTCAATAGTGAGAAACAGCTCTGGGCATACAAAATTCCGTAAGATTGCAATCAACTAAGGGGCATTACTTGATTTACCAAGATGTTTGTGCAACACTAGTCCACTACAGAATAATATTCAGGGGTGGCGAAATCAAATGTCCGAGTTGCCCGAGTCGTACATTTGCTTGTCTGGGCAACTGACTTTTTTCAATTTAGTTGTCCGTGGACAACAAATTTTTTAAAAGTCACGTCCAGGTATACAAAAATACATTGTATTAAAGCTGTAATTAAGTCTTACAAAACCGGATGTTGACACGCGATTACATTGTCAGTGCTATTTGCGGAGCAATCAAGCTAAAATACGTGCACTTTCCTGCGCAGTGATCTCCCTTATTCTATAGGAGACCGGGAGCATGCCGCATTTTCAACATTCGGCCCGACTGTTAGACAGTGTACAGACTTGTTTCTTTTTTTTACAATCAGACGGAAATAAAAAGTATCAATCTAAGATAATCAAAACACAGTCTACCTTGTTATTTAAGACGACTTTAATGGTAAAGATGAAACTTTTTTTTTTAATCTTCAACAACGGAGCAGAAACCCGAAGCTTTGAGCAGCCCACCTCCCAAAAAACTAAGATAAACAAGGGACAAAATTGTCACAAAACCAGGTTTTCATTGTGAAAAAAAAATCTGAAAATTAACCCCCTTTGTAAGTTTGTTTTTAAAAAAAATCTCTTTTTAGTCGTGGCGACCTTGACATTGGAGATATTGACGTGATTCTTTCGTGCGACACACCGTCCCATGATGGTGAACAAATGTGCCAAATGATTTTAAAATCTCACAATGAATGACATAGTTATGGCCAGGACAAGCTCATTTGTGGCCATTTTTGACCTTTGAACTCAAAGTGTGACCTTGACCTTGGAGATATCGACATAATTATTTCGCGCTACACACCGTCCAATGATGGTGAACAAATGTGCCAAATGATTTTAAAATCTGACAATGAACGACATAGTTATGGCCCGGACAAGCTTGTTCCGCCAGCCCGCCAGCCCGCCAGCCAGCCAGCCAGCCAGCCAGCCCGCCCGCATTCGCCAATCTAATAACCAGTTTTTTCCTTCGGAAAACCTGGTTAAAAATATGTTCTAAGTAAACGCACCAGAACTTTTCAAGAAACTTGGCTAACCGATTTTCAATGGTTACCAGTTTATATAATCAAATTGCTACCAGTAGCGGAGCCTCAGTCTGAGGAGGTCCACATATTGGACTAGTTTAATTTGTTAAGATTACAATGTACTTATGTTCAGCACATGTTTTAACAACACTAGCTTCGCAAGATTTAAAGTTTGAGAAAGTCTTTATTTTGTTTATAATATACTGCTATAATGAATGTACCATTGAAATACAATTATAAACAAAACAAGCAAATCATACTCATTTTGATATATTCCACATTATTTAACATTAATCAATAAATGCGTTTAAAATTTATACTAGAAATGGCGCGGCAGAGGCCGACGCGTATCCCCACGCCGAATGTTTGACCTAGGTGTGCCCCAGGGTTGGTAATGGGGCCATGCATAGCTGAGATTGACCGTATTGTCATAAGAGAAGTTCATCATCAATTAGAAGTGAATTGGTGTAGAAATGAAGAAGTTATAGTAAAAGGCAATTTTGGCTGGGTGTGACATATGTGGGCAGGGCGCCCCAGGGTTGGTAATTGTGCCATGCATAGTTGAGATTGACCGTATTGTCATAAGAGAAGTTCAGTATCAATTTGAAGTGAATCTGTGTAGAAATGAAGAAATTATAGTAAAGGGCAATTTTGGGCGGGTGTGGTCTATGTGGGCGGGGCCCCAGGGTTGGTAATGGGGCCATGCATAGTTGAGATTGACCGTATTGTCATAAGAGAGGTTCAGTATCAATTTGAAGTGAATCGGTGTAGAAATGAAGAAATTATAGTAAAAGGCAATTTTGGGTGGGTGTGGTCTATGTGGGCGGGGCGCCCCAGGGTTGGTAATGGGGCCATGCATAGTTGAGATTGACTGTATTGTCATAAGAGAAGTTCAATATCAATTTGAAGTGAATCGGTGTAGAAATGAAGAAATTATAGTAAAGGCAATTTTGGGTGGGTGTGGTCTATGTGGGCGGGGCCCCAGGGTTGGTTATGGGGCCATGCATAGTTGAGATTGACCCTAATGTCATCAGAGAAGTTCAGAATCAATTTGAAGTGAATCCGTGTAGAAATGAAAAAATTATAGTAAATGGAATTTTTTGGTGGGTGTGGCCTATGTGGGCGGGCACCCCAGGGTTGGGATTGGGGCCATGCATAGTTGAGATTGACCCTAATGTCATAACAAAAGTTCAGTATCAATTTGAAGTGAATCCGTGTAGAAATGAAAAAATTATAGTAAATGGAAATTTTTGGTGGGTGTGGCCTATGTGGGCGGGGCGCCCCAGGGTTGGGAATGGGGCCATGCATGGTTGAGATTGACCGTATTGTCATAAGAGAGGTCCAGTATCAATTTGAAGTGAATCGGTGTAGAAATAAAGAAGTAAATGTAAAATAACCTAAAAAAATGAGTGATAATTTCTGACGCGGCCCCACCCCAACCGCTATAACTTTTGACACAGGGGTCAGATCAAAATTCCAAATAGTGCAGGGTCGCACATATGCTCATTGCTACCATGTGTGTAAGTTTCAAGGTTCTAGTGCTTTTAGTGTAGGAGGAGATAGTGGCCAGGACGGACGGACAGACAGACGGACGGACGGACGGACGGCGGAGATAACCACAATATCCCCACCTTTTTTTCAAAAAGCGTGGGGATAATAAACATTAACGGACAAGTGTAGTTCAGCAACGGGCAAGTTAAAATTCCTAAATGGCTGTCCGTGGACAAGTATAGTTTTTTGAGATTTCGCCACCCCTGATATTACATGTTATCTGAGCTGTCACGCAATACCTATTGAGAAAATATATTCTTGATTAATTAAGGGAACATAACTCTCAAGATACTAAGGCTGTCCAAAAATTTGGTGGTGTACAGCAGCAGTATTATGATACATATTAATATTAACTTCGATGCACTAGTTACTGAATTACCATGCAATAGTTATTGAGAAACAGCTCCGGGCAAAAAAATAATATCAATTAAAGGGGCATATCTCTCGAGAAACCAAGGCTATCCAACAATAGTTATGTGTGCACCACCACAGCCTAACATAACCTATCTGTTTAAGGTTCAATATATTTCCATGCAAATGTAACAGAGAATCATCTCTGAAGAGGAAACAAAAATTGGACATTCATTATTTTTGTATCAATTAACTCTGTTGTTATCAGGGCAATTTGTAAATCGCCATGATGACATTTATTTTATTGTTTCATGAAATTCCATGAAATAGTTACTGAAAAACAGCTCTGGAAACAAACGTGTGATGGACAGACAGATGAACAAGCAAATTTGACCAATGTTCTGACGAATTTCATGAAGACTGAGCAAGAATTCTGCTTTCACAAGTGTTAACACACACTATTATTTGAAGGGATTGTCTATTGAATCATCTGAATAACTTCTTTTACTTACCTCTATTGTTGATGTTGCTTTTGGTGTGGACGCTGCTTTCAGTTCCCTAGTTTAAGGTGTAGAAGCTGCCTTTGGAGCTGACGTCCCTTGTTACGTTTGTCCCTTTTGTGCAGTCTGTTAAAAGTAAAACACATGACAAATGATCAATTTCAGTCCATATTTTATATTGGTGTATGCTTTTTAACACAAATCCTGTACTTTTTGAATAATGCATAAGAATCCTTATACTAGTAAAAGCATGTTAGTTATATTTCTTTTTAAGGTCTATGGCAATAAATGTGGAAACCAACTTGTACATATGTCTTTTTAGATGGATAATAATTAATTAAGTTAAGAATAGGTGGCTCACATCCAAGTATATTATAATTATATCTAGTCTATTAAATTTTCCTGAATAAATTTAAATGTAAACACTTTAGTTTCAATCAATTAAAGGACACAACTCTCAACTTAACAATTTATTCTGACTGATAATATGCAACAACCACCAAAGAGTGCTAAAATACAATTATACCACGACATGTGACTTGTGTTAACACACACTATTATTTGAAGACAGAGAATGGACATGGTGACATAAAAACTCAGATATAAACAAGGGTTATAATGACTGCAATTGAATCATCTGAACTGAAACTTCTTTAACTTACCACTATTGTTGATGTTGCTTTTGGTGTGGATGCTGCTTTTGTTGCTTTAGTTTTAGGTGTAGAAGCTGCCTTTGAAGCCGACGTCCCTTTTTTCGTTTGTCCCTTTTCTGCAGTCTATTAAAACATGTTAAAAAATCAATTTCAGTCCATATTTTATATTGGTGTCTTCTTTTTAACACAAATTCTGTACCCTTTGAATTTTGCATAGAATCCTTGTCTCAGTAAAAACATGTTAGTTATATTTCTTTTTAAGATCTATGACAATAAATGTGGAAACGAACTTGTACATATGCCTTTTTAGAGGGATAATAAAAAAAATAATTAATTAAGTTAAGAATAGGTGGCTCACATCCAAGTATAATTATATCTAGTCTATTAAATCTTCCTAAATAAAATTTAAACCTTAAGTTCCGATGCTTGTTATCAAACAACTCGGGCTACGTCCTCGTCTTTTAATTACTATGTATACTCCAAACCGTTGGTTATTACCACAATAACCAATGCTTACACATCAATTATTTCTTATTTAATTTGAATGTCAATAAATTTCATACAATAGACAGACAAAATACTCAATTTCAATCAATAAAGGGGACATGATTCTAGACCTGAACCCAACAAAACTTTGTACCACCACAAAATGAATTTCAAAAATTATTTTGAATGTTCCATGAACTTGCATGTAAAAGTAACTGAGAAAAACTCTGGACCAAAAAAAATCCTCAATTTCAATCAACTAAGAGGGCATTACATAATTCATAACGTGTAACGGGCGTATGGATGGACGAAATGACAGAACGACGGACAGACAACACCACGGGTGAATCTTAATCATTCATCCAGTTTCAAGTCTGTATCACTTATAGATTTCAAGTTATGGTCATAAAAAAACAAGTATAAATAAAACTAAGGGCAAAAACTAAAAATATTTAAAGGAAAAGATTCTTTTGCACTGCACTTCTCCTCCGTGATATCTTTCAACCTATTTAATATCACTAATCACCGCAGACAGACGGACAGGGGTGAATCTTAATGCCTTATACCATTCTTCTATTGACAGGGCATAAAACAAAACTGTAAGAAGACAGAGCGCTCGACTATTTTAGTGCTTGACAGAATAACGTTAGCCATCATGGGGGAATTGTTCATATTCAATAAGGTCAAGGTAATAAGTCAAACTGGAAGAGGACCATAATTGAAAAATATTGATCGCTTTTGTTATAAAGAAGTGGTACATTATAGACGATTCTGAGTTCATGTATATTTTCCACATCCATTTCTATTATAACACTATATAACATTTTTAAAGACATAAAACAAACTAATAAGATTTTATTTCAAGTTTGATAGAAATAGCTTGGGTGGACGGTCTTTCAAAAATAATAAAAAAATAATAACATTATTTTTTTTTACCATGTTTAAAAAAAAATGGGTCAAGGAAATCCATCAATAATATGCACATTATAAGTGGAAAAGGGCCATAATTCTTACATGTACATAATGCTTGATACAGTTGTCTGCTCTTGTTTGTAGATTGGGGTCATGTTGGTAAAGAAGTTTGTAAAATATAGAAGCAATATGTCAAGGGACATAGAAAATGATTGAGCAAACATTAACATAGATTTATCAATATTGTTACTATATATGATATATCTGTAATATTATTTTGGTGTTTTCTTGATAATTTTGGATTTTTTTATCAATTTATTGACTAAACAAAAGCCCTTTGTTCATCTTTTACGTAACTGTAACCATGGCTATTGACGGCCAATCTATTTTTAGTAACGGAAAACCCCTCTTGTGATGTCACACTAAAACCTCCTATTTAAAATCTGGAAAAAAAACAAAACAAATTGTAATTATTGTTCTTCTTGTATATTAATTCAAAAAATATTTTACTGCTAGCCACACTTCAATGAAGTTTTTCAAATAGGCTTTAAAAAGCTGACACAACCATTATTTATATGTTAATAGGAATGTTACATGCAAAGTATGATTTGATCGATCAATGCAAATAACATATAAAATAAACATGCATATAATTTTGTGTATTATATGAAATACGGGCATTTACTTGTTCATGACTTTTCACTAGGCGGACAAATAACCAGCCAGACAAGATGCGTTTGTGAAACACAATGTCCCCCTATATGATGTTTGACCTTGAAGGATGACCTTGACCTTATGAAGGATGACCTTGACCTTGACCTCTCACCACTCAAAATGTGCAGCTCCATGAGATACACATGCATGCCAAATATCAAGTTGCTATCTTCAATATTGCAAAAGAATTCATAAAATGAGCGATTTGGGCCACATATATATGACCTCTGACCTTGAAGGATGACCTTGACCTTGACCTTTTACCACTCAAAATGTGCAGCTCCATGAGATGCACATGCATGCCAAATATCAAGTTGCTATCTTCAATATTGCAAAAGTATTTATAAAATAAGTGATTTGGGCCACATATATTTGACCTCTGACCTTGAAGGATGACCTTGACCTTTCAGCACTCAAAATGTGCAGCTCCATGAGATACACATGCATGCCAAATATCAAGTTGCTATCTTCAATATTGCAAAAGTATTCATAAAATGAGTGATTTTGGCCACATATATTTGACCTCTGACCTTGAAGGATGACCTTGACCTTGACCTTTCACCACTCAAAATGTGCAGCTTCATGAGATACATATGCATGCCAAATCTGAAGTTGCTATCTTCAATATAGCAAAAGTTATTGCAAAATGTTAAAGTTGGCGCAAACAGACCAACAGACAGACAGGGCAAAAACAATATGTCCCCCACTACTATAGTGGGGGACATAAAAAAATACAGGGCATAAAATTACCCGTTCATTAACAGTTGAGGGCGGACATTTACCCTGCTGTGAATAACGACGAAGAGAAATCCGGGTATTTTTGTAGTTAATTCATGCACGAATATTAACAAACTGTGGGCACTGTTTTATATATAATTTTCATTATGTCATTTGTAATCACACAAACAATTGAACTCGATCTTTCCAGTGGAAGTTGGATGCAGAGGATTTCCATCACAGTCGGTGTGGAAGATGTTTGGAGCACTGGAAGCTGAAGGAAGAGTCAGGAAGACTACAATCCACGCCCTGGGCAAGGCAGCTGAACGAGCATCAAGTTGGCTCTGGTTAAGACGCAGCGAACCAAATTGGCAGCCATCGTAGACGAGGTAGTGATTGGCCATCACTACCTGCCCCGCCACCTTGAGGTTGTACCGAGCATAATGGGGCGAAACAACCTATGACAGGTGGAGCTTGGCTGATGACGTCTACGTTCAGCAGTTTAAACTGTATTATCACATCGAAGGATAGCCAAGGCAAAGCAAATCAGATAATTAATCCATTTAGATGTTAAAAAACAAAATGTCCTTACTACTTATTAATACTCAACATGTGCTTTTTAAATCCGACTCCTGTCTACAGCTCAATAAGTTGAGAAAAGAAATTTAATTTTTTTTTAAATAGTAAGCGTGAATACAACTTTTGTCTTTAGCATAATGAAAACAATAAACGGGATATCTACAAGTAAATAAGCAGCTGGGTAAATGTCCGCACAGAACCTTTAAGGCTTGGGTAATTTTCCCCCCTGTAATTTTTCTGGCTGGGTATTTGTCCGCCGAGTCAAAAATAATGAACAGATAAAGGTCTCACCAGGTAAATGTCTTTGTGTATTTTATCCTTCAATGATAATTATTTTTTCCCATCATAAATTATTTGTGTTATTACCATCTTGATTAATTCTAACAACCAACTATCTTTCAAATGTAAATTATCTCGATAACGATGTTTGAGATTCACAGCTTGAAAATTGTGAATAGAATTACGTGTCAATGGTTATCGAACAGTTTGAATAACAGTTATGAACTATATATTATGTACATGGTGTGTAGCAGAATTTCTAAAGGTAAGTGGTCTGAGACAACACCACACAAACAAACAAAAACAGTAATACAATTAATACAATTAACCAAAAACGCAAATCATACAAGGGTGATAAAAGAATATTAATAAACTTACCATTTCTGTTGTTCATTGTGTATGGTTAACTCTTGTTGGTGGCATTCTCTTCATTTTCACAATTATACATGAGCTCCAATTCTTCTTCGTCTATAAAACAGCTAAATTTCAGTAATTGCTTTCATTGTCATACCACATCAAACAAAGCTGCTGCATTGTTTAGCTATAATAATGGCTTGTCTCCCGACATGGATGTCACAGTGTGTGCAGACTTCATTTTGAATTTGCAGCATATTGAGTCGTACTTTTCTCTTATAAAATCTGAAACACAAGAATTCATATTAAAATACCCGTATCTTTCTTTTGAACAATAAATAAACATTGTAAATGTCATGCAAACATGAACAGGGCTCAGGGTATACGGGAGGCGGAAAACTACAACGGGCGAGGCATGGTATGGTATTGCGCAAGGGGGGGTTAGAAGGTTAGGGTAAGGGTCAGGGTTAGTGTTAGGGGTCGGGTTAGGGTTTGGGTTAGCCTAAACCCAACCCTAACCCTAACCCGACCCCTAACCCTAACCCTTTTTTTGGGGTTATCACCCCTGACCATGCCTCGCCCGTTGTAGTTTTCCGCCTCCCCTGGGTATAACACTTGAAAACACCATACAGGGGTTTTTCTACCTATTTTGGGAAAAGGAGTCTGACCAAATTGGGAATTTTCTATCGACAAAATTGTCCATTTTGGGAATTTGTGCTTCAATGAAACGACTCATTTTTGGAAAACATTGTGAATGTATCATGCTTAAATAAGACATTGGTTTAACAAATAAATTTGTTTTTATTTATTTTGTCTTCTTTATATATACACATGCAATATTGGGCATGTTCAACGTTTATTCATTTCATATTTGAATGTATTTGATGAAGACAGAATTTTATATGAGTCGCTAAAGGCTTTATTACGTCGCGGATGAAAGGAAGTCACTCTTTCGATATAAATTATGTTTCCTTTTTACAATTTTGAAAAAAAAAAAAAAAAATGGGAATTGGGAAATATGTAATCAATATTTGATTGGGAACGGGTCCATTTGCTTTGGGAATGCCTCCGTTTTCAAGAGGCGCAGACAGTGCTGAAAAAACCCCTGCCATATAGTAAAGTAAATTTGTGCCATAACCAATGTATTCACAAATATTTTTTACAAGTGTTGATTAGTTCTTTCCTACATGTGCTTGCCAGACCATACAACTAGATTTTCAAATAACTTGCCCGGACCAACATTTTCCAGGGTCAATATGACATCCATTAATGCTGTAACACTTTGAATTTGAGAAAATATCAAGTATATTCAGACAAATAACTTTTCTGAAAGTCATTTATCGTTTGTTTATCGTTGGCATGGCCTAATATTTCATAAGTTAAATTGCTACCCTGGAGGAGTGTGTTTAAAAAGCCTCAAGGCCAAATTGTGTGCGAAACAATAATAAACAAATATAATAGAATTATACAAACTTAAGTTGATAAACTCGTATTTGTTTATTGTACTAATGTGGATTATGTTCGAAAGCCGAGGTATTTCGATAGTTTTACTCTTGTAAATATCGGTACTGAACGTTCGGTCAGACAAGAGCCGACCTAGGATTTCTACGAGTTCCCAGGAGTGTTTTAAAGTATTTTATGTTGGCAAATAGCCGTTTGTGGTCATTTTTCGTCACGAGGCAAACTTTCCCAACAAAATGGTATATAGTTTACGAAAATCGACCGCCTTTTAGGCATATAATTGCTTTAAAATGTTGCTGTAGGTGATTTTCCTGTGTCAAGAGATACCTACCTTGTATATATATATGTATATATATATATATATATATATATACAGGGCTTTCCTTTGACCCGAGCTCCCGGGTTTTGACGCTTGAAAATTACAGAATACCCTAGTTTGACTCGTGAGAAAATTTCGTCATGCGTCACATTTGACCCGGGGGAATGTACCGACTTGCGTCAAAGAGATCAAAAGTTGTTAAGAGTAATCAATAATTGGCTTGGGGCGGAGTATCTTTTGGTAGATGCTAACCGTTATCGCCCATTTCCAATAATTGAAGCTCAAGTCCGCCCATTAGGTGGAGTTTTGCCCATTGAGAAATCTAGTAATGACCAATTAAAACACTGCTGGTTCGATGACGCGTGTATCAACGTTCTATTATTTATCCAAGTGTTTGTTATCAGCT
This sequence comes from Dreissena polymorpha, assembly GCF_020536995.1. Lineage (NCBI taxonomy): Eukaryota > Metazoa > Mollusca > Bivalvia > Myida > Dreissenidae > Dreissena > Dreissena polymorpha. The sequence continues at coordinate 51,466,771 of NC_068368.1, read as the reverse complement.
GTTTGCAGAAACGACATGTATTAAACCCACTAAAACAGAATGGACTCACCCGTGTCAGTTTTAATAATATCCAGTATGTAATTATAATATCCACATCCACAATATTTTGAGAAATACTTCCACAATATGTCAGAATGTATTTCCAATGCTGAATACAGTGTACCCAACCCTGTTTTATTCCATGTTTGCTCGGTTCAAAGACGCGCGAAAGTTATGCTGGCATATGTACTGTCTACAACGTCAATTTACACGCTTTGCATCAGGGTTGCAAAAAATATTATTATTATTGTGCAAGAGTGCACATTCAAAGTCGCTTAAAATAACCATAGAACTGGTGTAACTGACCGTGTGGCAAAGTGACAAATTTGGATGCTGCATGTGCTAATTGATTGCAACATAGGTGTAATAATTGACCATTTGAGACGGTAGAGAAAATTGGCGTGTTTGTGTCTTCCGTAAAGATGGCACATGAAATAATTAAATCCGGATTTGAGCCGTCCAGGGTCGATTTTGAGATAAATGTAAATCCGATTAGTTAGTTTAACATACATGCCAGAATTTTTCAGGTCCAAATCGGGACTTTCCATAACAAATTGTAGGGAAATTTGACCAAAAAGCAGGACACCTAAAACAATCAATCATTCCACCTAAAATTAGTCAGTATATTACTAACAAAAACTATAAATTTCATCCCAATATTTACGACCAATGTGTGTTCGGACACCTAAAACGACCAATCATTCTTCGTTTCATAAAATTAGTCAGTAGTCAGTATATTACTTACAAAAACTATAAATTTCTGCCCAATATTTACGATCAATGTGTGTTCAGAATTTTGTGAACACAGACGTTCTCCATTTACCGGAAGTAAACACACTCCATAAACTGAAATGTGGGGTATCCCCGTATGCCTCGATTTGACATCCAATTGGGATCCCCTTGAACATATGTCTGTGATGTGAGCGCATCGAGCACTGTTCTTATTCAACCAATCGTAAATTAACTCTAAATTTAGAATGATGCAATATGTACAAACTATTTTTGAAAATCAGATGAAAACGAAAGGTAATTTGTGAGAAACATCAATGTGTATTGGTCAGAATTCAATTTGTTTGATGTACAAAATCAGTTTTTTGACAGGTTGTATAACCTTCGTTTGTATAATACACAGGGTAATGGTATCGTTGGACTTGTTTGGGCCATGCAATACAAACACAGGTAGCGTTTATTTCTGTACGATACATCTTTCGATAGCAATTAGCGACCACTATCATAAAAAACACCATGGTGTGAATGCTAATTAAATCAATAAGTTGCCGATAAATTGCTGATTAGGTGTCAAAAACAACACTGGTGCACTCGAGTAGTAGATGTGGGTTGTTAATTGGGGGCAATAAAGAGATTAGCGATGGTAAGTTTTAGCCAGAAAGAGCTCGAAAAGCGAATTTTATTGGGAACTTATAGACCTTACATTGTTTTTAACGAATGTCGGGACAAATCGTCTCATATCGGGAAGCCGGGACAAAGAGCCCAAAAGCTGGACTGTCCCGCCGAGATCAGGACGTCTGGCATGTATGAGTTTAAGGAGGTATTTTGATGGTAAACGGCTGGCACTGACACCAGCATTAACTGGCGAAACATCTTAGCTCTTTTCCGAAAACCGTTCCATTCTACGAGCGTTGCTAATGTCCGCCAACTATAAATTATCTATTAGCAAAGTAAAGCACTACAATATCATGCTTAAAACAATATGTCAACCGAATTATATATTAATGCGAGTGTTTTTTTCGTATTGATTTCACTATGCTCACACTGTTGGTCACAATGTATGCTTGCATTATCTCTTTTATTGGCTGGAATATAAGAAATAAATGTTAAGATACAGGCTTTTTCCGCTCCATTTTGGGAATACGCCACACTGGAATTTTGGGAATTTCGCGTCGTGAAAACCCCCATTTTGGGAAATAAATTATTCGCAAAATTGGCTCAATTGGGAAAAATGATCGCATGTAAATAGTGTTTCTTATATTTCAAAGAAGCCGTTAACTGGTAAATAACGACTATTTTGATAACTTATTATTAAAATTTTACAAAGTATTATGGACGTGTGAGATAAGTGCAGGTTTTTTAATCTGAATTTGGGGAAAAGGCCTGGCCTTTTTTGAGGTGAAAAAAATCGTGTGAAGCGCCGGATTTTGAGGAAAATAAGGAAAGTCTTAAATAATTAACATATTTTACAGTTTTTAAAACAAATTCAAGGAAACAGATAATTAAATTATGCAACACTTTCTATTTTCTACACCGGATCAGGTAAACTTATATATTTTAAGTTAAAAAAAAAAAAAAAAATTTTTTTTTTTTTTTTTTTTTTTGGAATTGGGATTTTTTTTTTCGATTGGGAAAAAAACAACCAGATTTGCATTGGGAATGGGGCCGAATTTCGGACCCGTGGCATAGGGCGGAAAAAGCCTGAGATATTTGTAAATTTGTTGCTTTTTATATATAATATCTCAGTAATTTGCTTAAAGTACAAAATATCATTGACTTTCCTGTGTTATTATTATGACTCATACAAATTTGATTTTGACTCTTGAAAATTTGTTCCCAAGAGTCATTGACTCTTGAGATTTGAGGTCTAAGGAAAGCCCTGTATATATATATATATATATATATATATATATATATATATATATATATATATATATATATATTATTTCAGAACTATTTGTTTTTGTCAAAATGATGAAAAATGTTGTTGTATGATATATTGATATGAATGTTAAAGGAAACCAGGTCCGTTCGCCCTAATTTCAGTTCGACCTAATTCCCATTCGCCCTGAATCCTAAATTCACAACAATAATACCACTAAATTAAGTTAATCTAATATCTGAATTCTACAACCAAATAATATTCTCATTCTAAACGCAATAATATTTTCAAATGCAAAAACCAAATAATGGAGCCGTACAACCAATTTGCTAAACAATTCATTTGCATAAAAAGTATACGCTTGTCTAATTTAAACATCGCTTGAACACAAATAGGAACACAAATAGACACCACAACACAGAACATATACCACTTAGTTACCGTGCTCGCTCTTCTTCTCAATCATACATCTACGAGGTAGGTGCAGTGCAAAGAATTTGTGCAAATATAATGTACAGAAAGAGTGCTCGATAGTTGGGCAAGAATAAATCGGGCAGAAATACTGGGACACTCAGTCAATAAACACTCCCGTTTAGAAAAAATTATCAGACAAAAATTGTAAGAAAACTGCTCGAAACTTACCCTTAGACACTGTGATTTTTAACAATATCAAAAGGACATAGTTTTCACCTTAAATACCTTCTAAATTACACTTTTTTTTCTATATAAACCAATAATTTTCAACTAAAGAAAATTCAAACTCAAAATTGTAACACGAAAACATGTGACAAAACAACAAATTACGTGACAACATGAAAAATACACAAAGTACACTACTCACAGTTACTATACACACTAATCAATTTCAATCACACAAATTTATATTTATAATCTACAGACGTTACCTGCATATATCTATATATATATCCAAAAGTTCCACGTCCTCAGCCGGTCCTCCGAAAGAATTACACATCGTGATAATTGCTACAGTTATTACCATATTTATTCAATTACCAGTGCGCACACTTAAAACAGGCCTTTTTCTGCCTATCTCACGGGTCCGATAGTCGGACCCATTCCCTGCCAAATATGAATATTTTTTCCCCAATTCTCAATTATTATTTTTTTAGAAAGAAGTGTCTTATGACTTATGATTATTAGAATCTATAGCCAGGGGTTTTTTTTAGAGAAAGGGGAAGACGCTGGACGCTGGGTGAAAGGGGAAAAAGAGTGCGAAAGAGACATATTAGGGGAAAAAATAAAAACTGTTCATTTCAATGTCTATAACTCATCAAAAGAGGCTTGTCTCTGTCCTTTTTGTTCTTAAGCACATTTAACACGTATTAAAGTCAAAGTCCTTAATAAAGTTGCAGGTGTAGATCTAATAATGGGAACTGTTTTCAACTATATTTCTGTACTGGGGTCGGAGGACGATGTCAATTTTGTGATTTCAATTTCATGATGAATGGGTTGACGATCTTGATTTGCTACAGTATTGGAAGGGAAAGGATCGGCAGCTGCCGATTGTCTACTTTCACTTTCACAATGTTCGATGTTGATTACCTCAGAATGCTGCTGGGTTATAACGGTTTTCGATGATTCTTTCTTAAAAAATGCCTTGATGCGTTCAGTATCTTCCGAGTCCGAATGTTTTATTTTGTTTGTGGAAGAATGCCAATTGTGAGACATTTTTCTCTGTTTTCACGTTTATATCTTGGCTTGCATATAGCCCGGATGAAAATTCGACTGGTTTCCGGTAATTAATTGACGAAACACGCTTCTCGTGCATCCAGTAAAATAGTCACATGATTATTACGATTAGTTGCCCAGTTTACATGACGTAATTTAAGAGCTATATTTAGAATAACTGGGATTCCCAGGTTTTTTGTGTTCGTCTGGAGAGAGAGAGAGCGAGATCGTTGTACTTGGTGCAAATTGGATAATTGTCGAATGCCAAAAGGAAAAATAAACATTTCTTTGAGGGAAAATATTATATTTTGGTGAAAAATGATATTTTTGGTGGGGAAATTGCATTTTGAGGGGAAAAATTCTGGTGGGGGAAGACGCCGAATATCGGCGTCACTTTCTTAGTAAAAAAAACCCCTGCCCTTATTATATAAGAGACCAGGAGCATGCCGCATTTTAAACATTCGGCCCGACTGTTAGACAGTGTACAGACTGGTTTCTTTATTTTTTCAATCAGACGGAAATAAAAAGTATCAAAGTAAGATAATCAAAACACGGTCTACCTTGTTATTTTAGACGACTTTAATGGTAAAAATGGAACATTTAGTTTTTTTAAATCTTCAACAACGGAGCAGAAACCCGAAGCTTTGAGCAGTCCACCTCCCAAAAAAACTAAGAAAGATTATGATAAAAAATATGATCTAAGTAAACGCACCAGAACTTTTCAAGAAACTTTGCTCACAGATTTTCAATGGTTACCAGTTGATGATAATGAAATTGCTACCAGTAGCGGCGCAGAGCCTCAGTCTGATGAGGTCGACATATTGGACTAGTTTAATTTGTTAAGATTACAATGTACTTATGTTCAACACATGTTTTAATAACACTAGCTTTGCAAGATTAAAAGTTTTAGAAAGTCTTTATATTGTTTATAATATACTGCTATAATGAATGTACTATTGAAATACAACAGGCTTTTTCCGCTCCATTTTGGGAATACGCCACACTGGAATTTTGGGAATTTCGCGTCGTGAAAACCCCCATTTTGGGAAATAAATTATTCGCAAAATTGGCTCAATTGGGAAAAATGATCGCATGTAAATAGTGTTTCTTATATTTCAAAGAAGCCGTTAACTGGTAAATAACAACTATTTTGATAACTTATTATTAAAATTTTACAAAGTATTATGGACGTGTGAGATAAGTGCAGGTTTTTTAATCTGAATTTGGGGAAAAGGCCTGGCCTTTTTTGAGGTGAAAAAAATCGTGTGAAGCGCCGGATTTTGAGGAAAATAAGGAAAGTCTTAAATAATTAACATATTTTACAGTTTTTAAAACAAATTCAAGGAAACAGATAATTAAATTATGCAACACTTTCTATTTTCTACACCGGATCAGGTAAACTTATATATTTTAAGTTAAAAAAAAAAAAAAAAATTTTTTTTTTTTTTTTTTTTTGGAATTGGGAATTTTTTTTTCGATTGGGAAAAAAAACAACCAGATTTGCATTGGGAATGGGGCCGAATTTCGGACCCGTGGCATAGGGCGGAAAAAGCCTGTACAACTATAAACAAAACTAGCAAATCATACTCATTTTGGTATATTCCACATTGTTTTACATTAATCAATAAATGCGTTTATAATTTATATAAACATTAACGGACAAGTGTAGTTCAGCAATGGACAAGTTAAATTTCCTAAATGGTTGTCTGTGGACAAGTATAGTTTTTTGAGATTTCGCCACCCCTGTTTAACCTTTAATGGATAACACACAAATAACCAAATATCTATAACACACAGATAAGCGAGGATCTATAAATACATATTTTAGGACACAACTACCTCTGTAAGGCTCCGCCCATTCAGCGCTTTTTCAGCGGTTTGGACAAATGCGCATGCGTAGCGATTAATCGCATACAATCGCTTAAAAAGTGGTTGCGCAATTCAGCGGATGAAAACCGATTAAATCCGTTTAAAACGCGTAATAACCGCTAAAAATCTACTAGGCGCTTAAATCGGTTTAAAACGCTTATTTTTTAGCGATTTTTTACCGATTAATCGCGGAACACAATCGCTAACTCTACTGTATATACCACTGGAAGAAATTATTAATTAAGTTGCGGTAATGACGACAATTATATTGACACAAAACAAAATCATTCAGTGTTTTTTATGGCAATTTCGGGGCCGATATTCGGCCCCATTCCCCTCCAAAAAAAGTATATATTTTCCCCAATTTTTTTTTAAAAAATCGCCTTCAAAAGTAAAAAAACATTTTTTTTTTACAATCAACTGCCTCATGATAGATATATCTGAAATTCATTTAATAAACAACTAACAAGGTATATATCTATAATTAATATCATTGTTTATTATTATAAAGAGTTATATGAAATTAGGTTTTCCCAAATTAGTGGACTTCATGAATTTTTATTTCCAAAATGGCCAAGAAAAGGCCTGATGTATCTATATTGTGTCAATATTTGTTGATAAAAACATTCCAATTTTGCCCATTTTATTGATAAAAAATGCTCACATTTGCCATTTTATTGATTTAAAAAATCCCAATTAGACTTTAATTGGCTTGGAAAACTGATACTTTGCATGACGGCTGAATTGACTGAAACTAGTGTTGAACAAATCATTGATATATATTTAAGAAAAGAACAGAGGCATTCAGCTGTGAATATAACATTCATACATACATGTGTATTCATATAATAAATATCATTACATATAAAAGAATGACTTCTTAATTTTCCCCTTTTCCTAAAAAACAACGCATTTTTCCCCTTTGGACGGTATCGGGTCCGTTCGCCCTCAGGGGTTTTTTTTAGAAAAAGGGGAAGACGCTGGACGCTGGGTGAAAGGGGAAAATAGAGTGCGAAAGAGACATATTTGGGGAAAAAATAAAAACTCATTTAATCAATGTCTATAACTCATCTTCTCTGATTTCAGGGGTTTTTCACCACTGTCTGCGCCTCCGGATAATGAAGGCATTCCCAAAGCAAAAAAAACGGCCCCATTCCCAATCAAATCTAGATGACATTTTTCCCAATTTATAATTTACAATAAAGAAGTTTTCTGTCAGAATCATAAAAAAAACGTTAACAAACACTAATGATATTTAGAGTGACTTCCCTTTATCCATTACGTTATATAGCATGCGCTTAACGACTCAGATGATAGCACGTTTAGTTTGAGGATTCTTCTACCCAAATTTACAGCGAGAAAGTGCGAAATGTTCTGCATGACTTTTCAAAAATTCAAACCGCAAACTACACATTCTAATCCAACTCCATAGTGATTATTGCTATTTTAACGTGATTACGTGACCACCGCAAATGAGCTAGTATTGCGATGGATAATTAAGCAATCAAAATTAACAATTTTCGATTAAAAGCTTAAATAAATGCTAAAAAAAATATGTTTTAGTTATAGTGAAAAATGATATTCTTGGAGGGGAAATTGTATTTTGAGGGGAAAAAATTCTGGTAGGGGAAGACGCCGACTATCGGCGTCACTTTCTTAGTAAAAAAAACCCTGGCCCTAGTTACACGTTTGCCCTGGGTCCGTTCGCCCTGGGTTCGTTCGCCCTATATTATCATTTGCATTTTAATCATTCATAATAAACTATTTGGAACTGGTGAGTATGTAAACTTTAAATTATAATGTACACGTCAATATAAAGTGCATCATTTATTATTTTATATATAAGCTGTATATATTAAATTTATAAATTATTTGTACATTAATATGTGTATAATAGTCATTAAGATTATGAGATTTTGAGTGTAACTTTTTGCGTTGTTTATGGTTCTTTCATTCAGCAATATATAACCACCGTCTGTCGGATTATCTAATTTCTTGTATTCTTGTCGATCCCTGCATAGGCAAATAAATTTAAAATTCATATAAATATCATTAAATCTCAATAAAAACATCATCAATATTCAATTTACTAAACTGATCAACTTCCAATAATTCTCGAGTGTATTGCGCTGTGTGAAGTAGCAACTGGCATTTTTTTATCGTTGTCGATTAATTAAGAGATTAAAGAGATAACGGTCTGTGTTAGGCCAAAAAGAAAAATAGTTGTGTTTCAGGTCACCTCCTGAAAAAAAGTAGGGTCGGTAGGTAGGAAAAACTTATTATTTAAAATTCTTTTTATTTTTCATGTTTTCCATAAATCAGTGTTAAGTGTTGAACACTGTTCTAATATCTAAATAAATCAGTTTGGATTAGTTATATCGCCGATTTACACTTGAAAATACTATAAAGGTCATTGACTACATTTTAATTGATCCTCGCTGTTCGTCAGAAATAAAATGATTGTTTTTGTTTATCTCTAAATTACGTGTTGCTACAAATTAGTTGACAGGAGCAGGCCTAGTTCTGGCTACCATAACTTTAAATGTCGCTTTTTATGATTTTTGACTGGCGCGACTTTATAGTTATGGACCAATCCCATTAGGAAAGTCAACCAGAAATTCCCGAAAAGTTGACAGTTAATAAAGACCGGTCCAAAACAGCTTTTAAATGCAGTTATTGTCCCAAATCAACCACTTGATCGGAGAGATTGACATTTTTCACATTTAACTGATATAATCTTTCACAAAATACTATCTTAAACATTTAAAAAATTTCTATTCTGCTTTTACATATCGAGAAAAACAGCGATGAGACAGACTTACTTGAAATGCGAATCTCCAGAGATTTCACGGTCATATGACGTTATTTCTATTTTTAGTAACATACCATGTGCTCAAGTGTTTTCAAATTCAGAATGACATTTCCCGGTATTTTAGATTATTCTTGCTTGTTTTGTAAACGAATTGTAGTGTAAATACAAACTCAAAGTAAATATTATTTAAAACTACCTGATTCACACTGAAATCAGTCTTATAATACACCAGACGTAAGTTGTTTATCACAAATAATAGATTTCAGAAAACGAAAGTAATGTTTACAATTTCAGCAAATAATGTCAAGGTCGATCCTAGTCCAAATAATTAGACGTAAGCTACCCGGTCGATCCGAAAGTATTCAAATGAAAACTCGTCACGTGACAAAGCGACAATGGCGTCAGAATTGTGAATTTCAGACTGATGAGAGTTATTTTCGTTCATTGTAAGATGCATTTGAAACATTTGAAGCTTTAAAATAATCCCCGATGCAGTATTTTATATGGATGTCACCCTTTATGTACCAGTCCCCATTTGTACCACCCCTTTATGTACCACTATCTGATCCTTTATGTACCATATATATAATAAAAAGTATATAGAGATAAATAGTATATGGTTTAATATGAAGGTGTGTTAATAATGAAATGTATTTTGTGACATATTATTTATGAATTTAGAGTAATATATTGCCATAGATTATATTTTATGCCAGCTTGTGTGTCAGTGACTATCTTAGTATAATTTATTAGCCCCAGTAGTAATAAATGATTCATATTCTTACCTGAAATTAAAGTATATTATAAAAATCCATTTGTCACTATCTTATCCTGACTAAGTCTAACTAAACTGTAAAAAATAAAATTATTTCCTTTTTTAATCATATTTAGAGAATGACCTTAATTTTCAAACTGTGAAAAATAAAAAAAAATCCTTTAATCATGTTTACAAAAAATATAACTGGTGGTATCATCAAAGGATGTCTATTTGTGGTATAAATAAAGTTATTAGGTACCTATGTAATTATAAAATTATCACGTTCATTTTCAAATAAAAAATCAAAGACAGGATAAAGAGAAAGTTTTCACAGATTTCAAGTAATTAAGGTAAGTGTTGTTGCTCAATTGTTAAAGTGTGTATATATGCTGGTGATATTCAATATGTAAAACCATACCAACATTATTTTTTATGTAAAATTAAATAAAAGTATAAAAGTTTAAATGTTGTTGTTAATTGGTCTAATTATTTGAGGAATGTGTCACTTCTGAAGAAGGACCCATTTCGTTTGGGATGTTTACTAAAAAAACATGACATTTCACACCTGGCATAGGTGAGGAATGTAGAGCTGTTGACCACCAGACAGTGTCATTAGTCTTCATTAGAGATACTGTAACCATTGCATAAGGTTCATTTCATTTTAGCTTTATCATTTTATTTTTGCTATTGGAAATAAAACAATGTATGAATGTGAACAAAATTTCAATTCTTATTCATATTGAGAATTTTTATTTTATTTTGTACATGTACATTTAAAATTCAAATTTTTGGTTCTTTACAATTGAAACAAAATTAGAAATAACTACTTCTGTGAACAATTTCGACTTATAATTCTATTTTTTAATTTGCTACAGTTTAGATTCAAATATAGATTCAAATTTTTGGTTCTTAACATTACATTGTGAATTTAACATATTTTACTGTTTTTAAAACAAATTCAAGGCAACAGATAATTTAATTATGCAAGATTTTTCTAGTTTCTACAGTGGATCAGGATATCTTATATATTTATACTTAGTAAGAACTGAGTTACTAAGTTACTCAGCTTTATTTAACTTTTTTCCACATTTTTAAAACTTTTCTGATAGCAAGAAATAAATGATTCAGTACAATGAATTGCAATGTTATAGTAGACAATATTTGTTTAACTCAAATTGACTCAATCAACACTTGTATTTTGCACAGGTAATTAATGCCCATTCATACTGCTATGAATGAATGGACAACACCTACACAATATATAGGTGGTACATAAAGTCGGGTTATGGATGTTTCGGTAAATGACCAGTTCGGTAAATTGATTTATAGAGTAAAAGTCGTGGATGTTTCGGTAAATTGATTTTATATAGGAGGTATACCTACAACGAGGTGTTAATGACACCTATTATCGGCTTACAATAACATTAGGGGCATTTATTTGCAAACTGTGGATTAATTTTGATGTACATTAATTGAGTTGTTTGGTACTAATTAAATTATCTGTTTAAATGTACGATGTTTGCAAAGTGTTATTATTAATTATCCAGGCTTGCAACCTATTAAATTTCTAATCGATGGAGGTAAATTATATATTAAGGTCATGATCGTTTTGTATTTTATATATGTTTTTAAACATTTAGTTGATAAATACCTTAATTAAAGCAGTTAAAAAAATATAATAATGTGGCTCTTACAAGAGGTGGCCTCCACGTGGCAAGAGCTGGGCAACATATTCATTATGTTGGCAAACTACCTCATGTTTATGTAATGGTTAATTTTCGGTGGTTTAAAATAATAAGATCAAATATGTTTGTTTCGTATGTAAATAAATTTCTCGCTTTTTTTTCCTACAAACAGTTCTGCACATAAGGTATTATTCTTAAAATAATCTAGATATTTATGTTTAGATCGTGAACATGCTTTAACACTGGTGGCCGAGTTTTTACATACACGACCAGTAACTTTCAAACTGTGAAATAAACAAACGTTTTCCTTCTTTAATCATGTTTACCAAAAAATACTGGTGGTGACATCAAAGGATGTTTATTTGTGGTAAAAATAACATTATTATGTAATTAGGTAATTATAAAATTATCATGGTCATTGTCAAATAAGAAATCAATGAGAGGATGAAGAGAAAATTTTCGCGGGTTATCGAGTAATTATGGTAAGTGTTGTTGCTCAAATGTTAAAGTATGTATATAGGCAGATGATTTCTTTTACTGTATCATACAATCATGGCTGAACATCCATGTATTTACTGCAATATTGAGGTCACTTCTCGTGCGCACGCTATTGCATGTGATTCATGTGGAAGATGGAGTCACCGTAGACACACCGGTAAGTCTTAGTAATTTCTTAGTGATAATATAGATACATTAAAATTGTGAATTGTGTTGTCGCCTGTAATGTCGTGATTTAAAACTGATCATAAGTAATGCCTTAATTAACGTAAATTAACAGATAATGGTTGTAAATATAAAAATCATATTATGTTATAACTTTGCTTTATTTATTTTTAGAAATTACCCATCAGCAGTACATGCAACTGCGCAGTGGTGAGGTACAGATAGAGTGGTTCTGTAATGGTTGCAGGAACGTCGACGAACCACCACCACCACTTGAAATCCCGGTATCGCCACTCAGAAATCTTGCACAAGAAGATCTAAGACATGGGGGTAACACTACCATACCAGATGTGTCATTCGACCTAGCCCAAGAGTACGAACGACCAACACCAGTGGTAGACACGTCTTTACCTGATGACCTTGAGCTGAACGACGAAATCCCCGCCGACGACGCCGTAATTACGTATGAGATTGTGGAGTCCGGGACTAAGCGAGGTGCGGCGAAACTGATCAGTTCGGATGGATATTCTTACACGAAGGGGGTATGTATTTTACGTTTCATTAAAATGAATTACATACATTGATAATACATAAGATGTCTGATAAATGCAGCTCACATGAACGTGTTTATAATAATATAAAATTCTGCATGATAATTCGTTACACGCATGTTGAATTCACTGAAATAAATATTACACATGATTTGTTTTATCATTTTAGGTAACGTCCGGAGAGAGACAATTCTGGCGATGCTCGGTGCGAAACAAGACAGTAAAATGTCCGGCATCCGTGAAACAGTACCGCGACATGTTCACATCGGGTGTAGCAGGACACGTTCATCCACAAGATCCTGGTGCTACAAAAAAGATGAAAATAGCTAAGAAGGTACGATTGTTTGGCTATTTTATTATTGAAGTGTAATTTATTTTGCAAAATCTAACTTATAATCTTATCTAGCTTATAATATGGATATTGTCTTATAACTTATTTTATTAAATCTATTTTACTTTGAAGTGTATTTTATTTTGAACAATATAATTTATAATTATAGATAACTTACGTTATATTTGTTTCAGGTGAAGGAACTGGCGCGAGAACGTGTCTTTGAGCCAGCCGCCGTAATCGTGGAACGTGTCATGAAGGATATGGTGGCACCAAACGATGTCAGCCTACCCAAACCAGCAAATCTAGTTCGTGTTGTCAACCACCACAGACGTCTCCGTCCCGATGATCCTAAAGACTTAGCGTTTGAGGTAAGTAGGCGTCCGGTTATATCAACATTACTGTATTGCGCTACCTCTCCTTACATATCATTTAATAGTTAAATTATTTAATTATTAAACTTTTGTTGCAATAATAATGTAATAGAACCCAAAATATTTATTTTTTTATTTCAGCTTGACAGAAACTTCATCGGAGAAGACTTCATAGTGGACGACCTTGTTCTGGACGGTGCTCGACACATCGTCTTCGGAACGCAGCGCCAGCTGGATCTACTACGACAGGCAAAGATGTGGTATATGGATGGCACCTTCAAGGTGGTAAAGCAGCCGTTTTACCAGCTACACTCTATCCACACATTTGTGAAGAAGGGGGAAGATGAGAAGCAGGTGCCACTGGCGTACGCTCTGATGTCGAGGCGAAGTAAAGATGATTACGTTCAGGTATTGTGTTATATTATAACCGAATGTATAACCGAATGTAGTAATATTATTTGTAATAATAATAATAAGAAGAATTATAATATCATGATGATGATGATGATGATTATTATTATTATACAACAACAACAACAATTCGCAAAAATTTAATGTAGTAATGTTTGTTAATAATATAAATTAAACTAAATAATATTTACGTTCTTATTTTTCAGGTTTTCAGGAGTCTACGTCGCAGACTGGGGGATCTCTCTGTAGAGTGGATTATGTTAGACTTTGAAGCTGGTAAGTCATAAAAAGGTTATGAAAACGACTAAATTGATTTGAGTAATTTACTTTTGTAGCAATAACATAAATAATACATGTTTGATTACTATTAATTTCTATGTATTTTCTATTTTCAGCAACTTGGCAGGCGATAAGAGAGGTTTTTCCTGATGCCGTGATACGGGGATGCGTCTTCCACTTTACACAGCGGATATACAGGAAGATCACCACAGAGGGACTGAGTACCGCGTATCAGCAACATGGTGACAAGTTCGAGTTCTTCAGGAAAATTATGTCCCTTCCTTATCTACCAGTTGAACAGATTGAACCGGCATTCAACAGGCTGATGGAGGTAGCTGAAGGAGTCGGGGGTCCCGTACTGCGGGTATGCGAGTACATTTCCCGTACATGGATCCACGGCAGTGTATGGCGACCCCTCAATTGGTGCGTGTTTAGAGAGGAGGTGCGAACGAACAACGACTTGGAAGGTAACTATAATACAATTAGCATTATTAATTTATAAGTATGAAACAATTCACATTGTATATTTTTCGTATATTAATCTTATACTTTCATATCATACTATAACGGTAATAAGCATTTGTTTCATAATAATGTTATTAAAAACTGATAAAAAAATGACATAATCTTGTTATTAAGTACAAACATGTTTTTATTATAATTACAGGATGGCATAGACGCATCAACGCACGAGCGTGTTCAGCCAACCTCGGGCTTTACAAGTTGGCCAACCTTCTCAGAGAGGAATCTGAGACTGTTGATCTTCATATACGGCTGGTGAGCCAGCACCTTCTCACGAAGATCAGGCGGAAGAAGTATGTTACGATACACGGCAGACTGCATCAAGCATGGGATGACTACGAAGAAGAGAAGCTGACAACAACTGAACTTCTGAGGATCATCAGCCACATCAATGCCCTCGGACCATCCACAGCGGTCCACCACATGCTCGACGACGACGAGGCTTGAAAGATGAACGACTGATATGGTTGAAATGTAACATTAAATTGAACAGTGTCGTACATGTATCTAATTTGTATTAGAAAATCTGAATGATAAAAATGTGTGATAAAAATGTAAAAATATTGTAGTGCGTCAAAAATGTATCTAATTAATATGTGCTTACTCCCTCATTTTTTTTAAATGACATGAAATATTCAAATATATATATATAGTATCCAAGGTTTAGTTGTTGCTTATTTATATTATATGGTAAATAAAACGGATTACAAAGTAGATCAGTTATTATTTATTTATTGAACCGATTTGTTAGGGCAAAAAATGATATCAGTTATTTTGGCCGTAAAACCCATTGTTCCAGTACAGTAGTCAGGTGCCAGTGTATTAATTTGATAAGATAATGATCATCACGGCAGCTTGCTATTACACAGTGTATTCATTCGGCTGGCGTTGTGTTATATGTCAATTTTATCAGTTTTCAAGTATGTGTATCTCTTCGCTTAACTCAACGTTCAATGACACGCGCACTTAACATAATTATAAAACATAACGCGTATCATTATATTACTTTTTATTAATTACGTACACGTTTTAAATTTTATATATTGTTTTTTTGTGTGTTTTTCGCAACCAGAAAGAAATAATAAAACATATAAATAAATATAAAATTCAACATGAAACCTTTATTCTTTAATCATAAAAAACTTTTTAAAATAGCATTAAACGTAATTGCAGAGCTTACATTTATTCCGCCATAAATCATTATTTCTTATTTTTACTATTATGTTATAATTTTGTTAATTAAATAAAAGCACCAATTTAAAAACCAAACAACAGTATTGCGTTATTTAAATCGTAAAATTAACTAAATTCTTTACCTTAGGCATGGCATTAATTACTCAACTCAAAAGTAATCCACAGTTTGCAAATAAATGCCCCCAATGTTATTGTAAGCCGATAATAGGTGTCATTAACACCTCGTTGTAGGTATACCTCCTATATAAAATCAATTTACCGAAACATCCACGACTTTTACTCTATAAATCAATTTACCGAACTGGTCATTTACCGAAACATCCAGCACCCCATAAAGTCTCAAAGTGGTACATAAAGGGACTGGTACATAAAGGGACTGGTACATAAGGGGTCACACCCATTTTATATTCATTCACCAATATATGTAGAAATGTATCCAAGAAAATGAGCTTTCTATGATTTATAGCTAGCTGAAATAATTCGCGTTCAGAATAAATCTGACAAGAGTCTGCCAAAGCAAAAATCATCAAAAGACTCTTAGGCGGCAATTTATATTGACTAGATTTATAGCGTGACATAAATATGTTATGACTCTGGTTGACTTTCGATACGGGGTTAGCTTCAGCGTACAGGTCTGTCAATACTATATAAACTGTACGCTGAAGCTAGAGCAGGCCAATCCCGATGGAAGGCTCATTGTAAGCTCGACTGCCCAACAGACAAAAAAACTCACCTTTTCTTCAGCAGCAAACCCACGAACTTCCAGTTTCGATCGCTTCGACTGTGCTGGGTGGTATCTGTGCCATACATTCTTTAAAGTCATGGAGTTTGAATAAGAATTCAAAGACTTTGTTCCGGCATGATGAAAACATTTGTTCAAATTGACGGACAAAATGGACGACGCTATGTTTATCCTGTCACAACCCGAATTCGACCACTTCCTGTTTTCGACCGGCCCCGGTAAATTATTCATGCATAAGTAAAATAAGCGAATTTCCGGACGTCGCGCGCAAGTTTTGTTTACAAGTGTCGGTGAAATGTCATCCAGGTTTAAATGACGTAAAATGGAGATCCGACAGGTAAAATTGTTTCACTTTAATATGAAATGCTGCATTTTACGTAGTTTTTACTAATCCCTAATTATCTTTAGCTTCTAGAACGGTTTCACTCGCTTTAAACTTGACCGATAATTTCTCTCTCGTAACGAAGGTGTTTTACATATTTCTCCAGGGCCACCTAAATTGTCGTTTGGTAGTAGTAGTATACTGCGCATAAAAAATTAGGTGTTTTGATAACCACTGAACCTTATCAGAAAACCATTTTATAACAACTAATTGGATTGTAATTGCTATATATTCATTCTATTGCACATATTAAAATAGAACATAATTGGTATATTTTCAGAAAACTAATCCTGTCCGTGGCCCCTACAGGTCATCCTATGACATTGATGACTTACAAAGGGCCTTTATGGCTGTAAAAGACAATCAAATGTCAATTAGAAAATCAGCATTGTACTTTAATGTCCCCAAAACAACACTTATTGACAGGTTGCATGGGATAATTAGTATTGACACTGTGAAACCAGGCCCTGACCCACTGTTTACTCTTGATCAGGAGTCTCTACTGGCAAGTCACATCCAAACTATGGGTGAAGTAGGCTTTGGGTACACCAGGCAAGAGACTATAAACCTTGCAAGTGATTATACCTTCACCTTAGGCCTGAGACCAAGAGAAAAACCTCTTACTGATCGTTGGTTGTACAAGTTTTTGGACCGGTGGCCAGAACTAATGGTGAAAAAACCAAGAAGCCTTGATATAGCCCATGCAAGATGTGCGACAAGAGATGCTGTGGATCGATATTTCAACAAATTGCATGAAATTCTTGTCAAGTATGATCTATTATCAAAACCCCATCGGTTGTACAATATTGATGAGAAGGGGCTCAGTCTAGAACATAAACCACCAAAAATTGTCTCATCAAAGCATGGCACAACTCCTGCCGTAACAGGTAGCAGAGGAAAAAATGTAACTGTCATTGGTTGTGTAAATGGGGTAGGTCAGCAAGTGCCTCCTTACTTTGTTTTTCCAGGTCAGAGAATGCAGCCAAGTCTGTTAGATGGTGTGACACCTGGTACAAATGGAACTGTTTCCCCAACAGGATGGTCTAATACAGAGGTGTTCTCTGGTTATTTGAAAGAGCACGTCTTGCAATACTTACCCCTACGATCAAAAAATGAACCAGTCCTGATACTTTATGATGGCCACAGTAGTCACATTTCACTGGACCTAATACAATGGGCTAAACAGGAAGATATTATCCTCTTTGTACTACCCCCTCATTGCAGCCACCTATTGCAACCCCTAGATGTCAGCTGCTTTGGACCCTTCGAGGTTGCTTGGAACGCAGCTCTACACAGCAATTTAAGAGCATCTGGGGGTCGTACACTATCACGATATGATGTTGCCAGTTTAGCTTGTAAAGTGTACAGCTCAACACTCACAGCTACCAACATTCAAGCTGCCTTCCGCAAGAGTGGTGTTTACCCATTGAACAAAAATGTGATATCTGATCACCAAGTGGCCCCATCAACCTGTTTCCACGTTACAGCTGCAGGTGATGCTTGTAGTAAAGGGTCTGAGCCGTTGGAGGATAATGAAAAGGCAGATCAGTTTTTACAGGAGCGTGGGGGCAAGATTTTGCAAAATGTGGACACAGCAAAAAAACAAAGAAACACACTTAGCAAAGTTGTAGGTGGACAAGCTATTACTGAAACTGAAGTCCTTAACAAAATTCAGACATATAAACATAATCAAAGTAACAAACGTTCAAAAGATGCAAATAAAGAAAATATCAATCCAAGACCAAGTGTATCTGGTTGTGCCAAAAAACCTAAGGTTATAAGAACAGTGACTGAAAGTGATACATGTAGTTCTGAGGAAGATATACCAGACTCTGAAAAATGCATTGTGTGCAAAAAGTTTAGCCCTGACCTAAGTAAGAGGCCATACATTGTTATTGTGAAATGGGGACAGTGTGACAAGTGTTCTGGCTGGGTCCACCTGTCTTTCTGCACAACTATCAGAGTTATCAGAAGGGGAGACATCTTCTTGTGCCCCAGTGCTCAACCAATTAACATGAATATAAAATTAAACAAGTACTGTAAATATGTTCAAAATATGTTCCAAAATAAAACAGTTTTTTGCAGTTTAAATTACTTTAGATTATATTTACTGTTGTTTAAAGCACTTTAAAATGATTTTATTTGTGTACTAACTTTTGTTGTGCAGTATACTTGGCAAAACTTGAATTATCTGAAAGTGGTCGAAAACAGGTTGGATGAAAATAAAAATGGCCGATTTTGGCATGATAAAAGAAGTGTGAAATTAAAAGATACAACAAACAGGTAAGTCTATAAAAAAATTTGTGTTCATACTTTGCTTTGCGTATCAAGTTCATTGTTATTCAAGTTAAACATGTATCTCTTCGTGGATGTAAGCGGTTTTCTAAATAAGTCTTAAGCGGTCGAAAACGGGTTGTAGGTTACATTACACTAAATCATTGTGTATCCCTCCGTGGTCCATTCGAAAGTAGTGCCTATTTCTAAAGAGTTCCTTTTCTCTTCTTGAATATAAGCCATTTAACAATGTGAGACATGTCTTTTGTGGTTATTTGTAATATCCTGTATGTGTCTGGAGTACTTTGATGCCTTGGATTGGAAGCTAACTTAAAAGATGAACTTTTGAGGGTGTGTTTTCTATTGTGTGGGGCTTTTGTCGAAATTAGGATTCCGAAACACGTTTTTCTACGGTGGGTTCATTCGACAGCGATTTACTTTCTTAGAAGTTGCGAGACGGTATGTTTTTGATTGCAATTATTGGAAGATGACAGATCCATCTTTAAAATGATACCAGGTTCGGAAAAATTGATACGTCGGAAAGGCAAGAAAAATGCTGTGAAAGTTGTCAGTTTTATAATGGGACCCTATGGGAATCGGAATTAGTGTAATATAACCTTTAAAAAGCACATTTACTGCAATGTCAAGGTCACATGGATTCGTCTGCAAGCGAGACAAGTAGAAAATGAATTTTAATGAATGTTTTGATGATTTGGGTGCTAAAATAGATGAGAGGTGTCAATATTTTGGTCCAAATGGATGTTTTAGGTGGTTTTGGACTGTTCCGGATGGGTGGGGGACCTGGTATGGACAAGTAAGGGTAACATTTCCAACAAATCTTAAATGTAAATATTATTATGTCCATAGATTGAAGTTTCAGGTGGAGAGCAAGATGAAAAATATGCAAAATTACATGCATGCAACCCATTTATGCCATTTTTCTCTTTGTTTGTAGGCCTGACCGTTTGTCCTTGAGCCGTAGATGGTCAACAATCCGCTAGCTGTCTTGCTCTGACTGGTGCACTGGACATGATTTCAATGTGAGTCATCATACTGATTGTTTAATTAACACATGAATTTCAGTTTGTTCGTTAAAGTACTAACTTCGCTGTGTATTTTTACAGTGGACGTAGTGGTGCGGTGCAGGTGGTAGACTAGGTATTTCCATATATACACTATGTTTACAGAATTGCGGCCAGTGGAGCAACATAGCTGATGAGTTAATAGCACTAGTTCTTCAGACAAATAACTTTATTTTCAACCTATAAAGCATATTTAGCTGTAGGTGGGGCCAATTAGCTGTAAGATCTGGCTTTTGTTCTGTTAAGCCCTTAGAGTAATGAATTTCAGAGTGAAGACCATAGCGCCTTTTCCTAGTCAAGTATCGGGCAGCTGTATGTCTTTTCAGAAATGCACATGTCTTTTCAAGCATGTCATTGTGTTTGCTTTTAATAAGATAGGCAATAAACTCATAACCTTTAGACAAATGAGCATCTGTAAATTCAGATTTCACTATTTCAGAGTCAGCCAGACCATGATTGAGCTTAAGGGTTGTGCTGCGGATGCAGCCTGTGCAGTTCCGGGAGAAAGTCACTGTCTCGGGCAATGCGGTCTGGTATCAGGTAAGCACTATTGAAAGCCTCACACTTTTGGGGGGTCTGAAGCCTTGTGCTGTCAATGCGATCTGGTTCAAGTACAATAAGAATGCATTCTCAAAGCAGTACTTCATCAGATATGATTATCTCAAACTTACAGTTCGCGGGCAGATATGACTTCGATTTGTTCTTGCTAGCAGAACCCCTACAGGCCAAACTATGCGTTAAGCACTATTTTCCACAGCAACCCTTGCAGACAGAAAAACAATACTTAAAATTACTTCTGGCATTTAATTTCTAATTTCCTGCATATCTCTTTTGTATGTTTGTTTGCCCTTTTTAACTCTGACATGCCATCTTGCTCACATTGATGGAGCATACCTGTTTTTGTTTAGAGCCAAGTCCCCGGCTGCTCGAGTTTGCCGTGTCAATGATGAGAAAGCCATGGCATGATGTCTCCTCTATGTGTTTCCTTATCTCAGTGTTGAACATAATTGCCAGTTTCAGGGGCCTAAACATTTTATGTTATTAAAGGTCTTGATGATCCTTGCCTGACTGCGGGTTTGTGTACTCTAATCCGACTCTGTGTCCTGAACAGAGGCCGCAGTGGTGCAGCGCTTGTGGACGATCCATCAACATCCTGAAAGGTCAACACTACACCAAGCTGGGAAAATTGATCCTGATAGTCATCCCCAGGTAGTGGAATGAATGTTCACTGAACTACAGAGGAATCACACCCAAATGACTTTCCTGCCACGACATTAGTGTGGCCACTCGCGTAGGAATTCCTTAGCAAACATGCTCTTTTGCATGGTGACTGTGGACATTTTTGCAAAACTTACGATTTCAACACTGGATTTTAAAGAGAATACTTAATAAAATGTCGCTAACAGGACTTATTTATATGAGAGAGACTATCTGGATGCGCATTAAGTGTCACTTTGTGTCGTAAGCTGTTGAAGGAGCGATTTGCGCCTTTTTAAGTGTTAATTTTGGGTAGCCGGCTTGTATCGGCTTGAAAGCTGAAAATTATGCCTCTCATCATAATAGCATTAATTTTTGTAATTGCAATGTGTATGTTTAGATTGTAAGTGAAGCTTTTAATAATAATTTTCTTAAAAAACATGATTTCATATGCTGTCAGTGAGTTTTTTATTGAAAAAAGTGCTTAAAATTTAAAAAAAAGTCTCCTATTTCATCAAGAAAAGTACACTGATTCACAATCAATACATTTATTTGGGCCTTTTGCTGATATATTGGTGAATTTCGCATGCAATGATACCAGTTTTTGCCATGAAAGTTACGCCTAACAATAATTGGAGACGCAAAATCAGCTGTCGTCACTTAGACTAAAAATCATGCATTCCGACTTGACTGCGGCCAATTTAGTCACCGCTTTAAATGGCCATTTTAAGGCCTTTACCCCCATCCGAATGCACTGAAATTGCATATTCATTGTGGAAATAGTTGAAATCTCATGTGGAGAAAGTTTGAAAAAGATAGGACAAAGTTGAGTTCCCTTAAAGGTTACATTACACTAAATCATTGTGTATCCCTCCGTGGTCCATTCGAAAGTAGTGCCTATTTCTAAAGAGTTCCTTTTCTCTTCTTGAATATAAGCCATTTAACAATGTGAGACATGTCTTTTGTGGTTATTTGTAATATCCTGTATGTGTCTGGAGTACTTTGATGCCTTGGATTGGAAGCTAACTTAAAAGATGAACTTTTGAGGGTGTGTTTTCTATTGTGTGGGGCTTTTGTCGAAATTAGGATTCCGAAACACGTTTTTCTACGGTGGGTTCATTCGACAGCGATTTACTTTCTTAGAAGTTGCGAGACGGTATGTTTTTGATTGCAATTATTGGAAGATGACAGATCCATCTTTAAAATGATACCAGGTTCGGAAAAATTGATACGTCGGAAAGGCAAGAAAAATGCTGTGAAAGTTGTCAGTTTTATAATGGGACCCTATGGGAATCGGAATTAGTGTAATATAACCTTTAAAAAGCACATTTACTGCAATGTCAAGGTCACATGGATTCGTCTGCAAGCGAGACAAGTAGAAAATGAATTTTAATGAATGTTTTGATGATTTGGGTGCTAAAATAGATGAGAGGTGTCAATATTTTGGTCCAAATGGATGTTTTAGGTGGTTTTGGACTGTTCCGGATGGGTGGGGGACCTGGTATGGACAAGTAAGGGTAACATTTCCAACAAATCTTAAATGTAAATATTATTATGTCCATAGATTGAAGTTTCAGGTGGAGAGCAAGATGAAAAATATGCAAAATTACATGCATGCAACCCATTTATGCCATTTTTCTCTTTGTTTGTAGGCCTGACCGTTTGTCCTTGAGCCGTAGATGGTCAACAATCCGCTAGCTGTCTTGCTCTGACTGGTGCACTGGACATGATTTCAATGTGAGTCATCATACTGATTGTTTAATTAACACATGAATTTCAGTTTGTTCGTTAAAGTACTAACTTCGCTGTGTATTTTTACAGTGGACGTAGTGGTGCGGTGCAGGTGGTAGACTAGGTATTTCCATATATACACTATGTTTACAGAATTGCGGCCAGTGGAGCAACATAGCTGATGAGTTAATAGCACTAGTTCTTCAGACAAATAACTTTATTTTCAACCTATAAAGCATATTTAGCTGTAGGTGGGGCCAATTAGCTGTAAGATCTGGCTTTTGTTCTGTTAAGCCCTTAGAGTAATGAATTTCAGAGTGAAGACCATAGCGCCTTTTCCTAGTCAAGTATCGGGCAGCTGTATGTCTTTTCAGAAATGCACATGTCTTTTCAAGCATGTCATTGTGTTTGCTTTTAATAAGATAGGCAATAAACTCATAACCTTTAGACAAATGAGCATCTGTAAATTCAGATTTCACTATTTCAGAGTCAGCCAGACCATGATTGAGCTTAAGGGTTGTGCTGCGGATGCAGCCTGTGCAGTTCCGGGAGAAAGTCACTGTCTCGGGCAATGCGGTCTGGTATCAGGTAAGCACTATTGAAAGCCTCACACTTTTGGGGGGTCTGAAGCCTTGTGCTGTCAATGCGATCTGGTTCAAGTACAATAAGAATGCATTCTCAAAGCAGTACTTCATCAGATATGATTATCTCAAACTTACAGTTCGCGGGCAGATATGACTTCGATTTGTTCTTGCTAGCAGAACCCCTACAGGCCAAACTATGCGTTAAGCACTATTTTCCACAGCAACCCTTGCAGACAGAAAAACAATACTTAAAATTACTTCTGGCATTTAATTTCTAATTTCCTGCATATCTCTTTTGTATGTTTGTTTGCCCTTTTTAACTCTGACATGCCATCTTGCTCACATTGATGGAGCATACCTGTTTTTGTTTAGAGCCAAGTCCCCGGCTGCTCGAGTTTGCCGTGTCAATGATGAGAAAGCCATGGCATGATGTCTCCTCTATGTGTTTCCTTATCTCAGTGTTGAACATAATTGCCAGTTTCAGGGGCCTAAACATTTTATGTTATTAAAGGTCTTGATGATCCTTGCCTGACTGCGGGTTTGTGTACTCTAATCCGACTCTGTGTCCTGAACAGAGGCCGCAGTGGTGCAGCGCTTGTGGACGATCCATCAACATCCTGAAAGGTCAACACTACACCAAGCTGGGAAAATTGATCCTGATAGTCATCCCCAGGTAGTGGAATGAATGTTCACTGAACTACAGAGGAATCACACCCAAATGACTTTCCTGCCACGACATTAGTGTGGCCACTCGCGTAGGAATTCCTTAGCAAACATGCTCTTTTGCATGGTGACTGTGGACATTTTTGCAAAACTTACGATTTCAACACTGGATTTTAAAGAGAATACTTAATAAAATGTCGCTAACAGGACTTATTTATATGAGAGAGACTATCTGGATGCGCATTAAGTGTCACTTTGTGTCGTAAGCTGTTGAAGGAGCGATTTGCGCCTTTTTAAGTGTTAATTTTGGGTAGCCGGCTTGTATCGGCTTGAAAGCTGAAAATTATGCCTCTCATCATAATAGCATTAATTTTTGTAATTGCAATGTGTATGTTTAGATTGTAAGTGAAGCTTTTAATAATAATTTTCTTAAAAAACATGATTTCATATGCTGTCAGTGAGTTTTTTATTGAAAAAAGTGCTTAAAATTTAAAAAAAAGTCTCCTATTTCATCAAGAAAAGTACACTGATTCACAATCAATACATTTATTTGGGCCTTTTGCTGATATATTGGTGAATTTCGCATGCAATGATACCAGTTTTTGCCATGAAAGTTACGCCTAACAATAATTGGAGACGCAAAATCAGCTGTCGTCACTTAGACTAAAAATCATGCATTCCGACTTGACTGCGGCCAATTTAGTCACCGCTTTAAATGGCCATTTTAAGGCCTTTACCCCCATCCGAATGCACTGAAATTGCATATTCATTGTGGAAATAGTTGAAATCTCATGTGGAGAAAGTTTGAAAAAGATAGGACAAAGTTGAGTTCCCTTAAAGGTTACATTACACTAAATCATTGTGTATCCCTCCGTGGTCCATTCGAAAGTAGTGCCTATTTCTAAAGAGTTCCTTTTCTCTTCTTGAATATAAGCCATTTAACAATGTGAGACATGTCTTTTGTGGTTATTTGTAATATCCTGTATGTGTCTGGAGTACTTTGATGCCTTGGATTGGAAGCTAACTTAAAAGATGAACTTTTGAGGGTGTGTTTTCTATTGTGTGGGGCTTTTGTCGAAATTAGGATTCCGAAACACGTTTTTCTACGGTGGGTTCATTCGACAGCGATTTACTTTCTTAGAAGTTGCGAGACGGTATGTTTTTGATTGCAATTATTGGAAGATGACAGATCCATCTTTAAAATGATACCAGGTTCGGAAAAATTGATACGTCGGAAAGGCAAGAAAAATGCTGTGAAAGTTGTCAGTTTTATAATGGGACCCTATGGGAATCGGAATTAGTGTAATATAACCTTTAAAAAGCACATTTACTGCAATGTCAAGGTCACATGGATTCGTCTGCAAGCGAGACAAGTAGAAAATGAATTTTAATGAATGTTTTGATGATTTGGGTGCTAAAATAGATGAGAGGTGTCAATATTTTGGTCCAAATGGATGTTTTAGGTGGTTTTGGACTGTTCCGGATGGGTGGGGGACCTGGTATGGACAAGTAAGGGTAACATTTCCAACAAATCTTAAATGTAAATATTATTATGTCCATAGATTGAAGTTTCAGGTGGAGAGCAAGATGAAAAATATGCAAAATTACATGCATGCAACCCATTTATGCCATTTTTCTCTTTGTTTGTAGGCCTGACCGTTTGTCCTTGAGCCGTAGATGGTCAACAATCCGCTAGCTGTCTTGCTCTGACTGGTGCACTGGACATGATTTCAATGTGAGTCATCATACTGATTGTTTAATTAACACATGAATTTCAGTTTGTTCGTTAAAGTACTAACTTCGCTGTGTATTTTTACAGTGGACGTAGTGGTGCGGTGCAGGTGGTAGACTAGGTATTTCCATATATACACTATGTTTACAGAATTGCGGCCAGTGGAGCAACATAGCTGATGAGTTAATAGCACTAGTTCTTCAGACAAATAACTTTATTTTCAACCTATAAAGCATATTTAGCTGTAGGTGGGGCCAATTAGCTGTAAGATCTGGCTTTTGTTCTGTTAAGCCCTTAGAGTAATGAATTTCAGAGTGAAGACCATAGCGCCTTTTCCTAGTCAAGTATCGGGCAGCTGTATGTCTTTTCAGAAATGCACATGTCTTTTCAAGCATGTCATTGTGTTTGCTTTTAATAAGATAGGCAATAAACTCATAACCTTTAGACAAATGAGCATCTGTAAATTCAGATTTCACTATTTCAGAGTCAGCCAGACCATGATTGAGCTTAAGGGTTGTGCTGCGGATGCAGCCTGTGCAGTTCCGGGAGAAAGTCACTGTCTCGGGCAATGCGGTCTGGTATCAGGTAAGCACTATTGAAAGCCTCACACTTTTGGGGGGTCTGAAGCCTTGTGCTGTCAATGCGATCTGGTTCAAGTACAATAAGAATGCATTCTCAAAGCAGTACTTCATCAGATATGATTATCTCAAACTTACAGTTCGCGGGCAGATATGACTTCGATTTGTTCTTGCTAGCAGAACCCCTACAGGCCAAACTATGCGTTAAGCACTATTTTCCACAGCAACCCTTGCAGACAGAAAAACAATACTTAAAATTACTTCTGGCATTTAATTTCTAATTTCCTGCATATCTCTTTGTATGTTTGTTTGCCCTTTTTAACTCTGACATGCCATCTTGCTCACATTGATGGAGCATACCTGTTTTTGTTTAGAGCCAAGTCCCCGGCTGCTCGAGTTTGCCGTGTCAATGATGAGAAAGCCATGGCATGATGTCTCCTCTATGTGTTTCCTTATCTCAGTGTTGAACATAATTGCCAGTTTCAGGGGCCTAAACATTTTATGTTATTAAAGGTCTTGATGATCCTTGCCTGACTGCGGGTTTGTGTACTCTAATCCGACTCTGTGTCCTGAACAGAGGCCGCAGTGGTGCAGCGCTTGTGGACGATCCATCAACATCCTGAAAGGTCAACACTACACCAAGCTGGGAAAATTGATCCTGATAGTCATCCCCAGGTAGTGGAATGAATGTTCACTGAACTACAGAGGAATCACACCCAAATGACTTTCCTGCCACGACATTAGTGTGGCCACTCGCGTAGGAATTCCTTAGCAAACATGCTCTTTTGCATGGTGACTGTGGACATTTTTGCAAAACTTACGATTTCAACACTGGATTTTAAAGAGAATACTTAATAAAATGTCGCTAACAGGACTTATTTATATGAGAGAGACTATCTGGATGCGCATTAAGTGTCACTTTGTGTCGTAAGCTGTTGAAGGAGCGATTTGCGCCTTTTTAAGTGTTAATTTTGGGTAGCCGGCTTGTATCGGCTTGAAAGCTGAAAATTATGCCTCTCATCATAATAGCATTAATTTTTGTAATTGCAATGTGTATGTTTAGATTGTAAGTGAAGCTTTTAATAATAATTTTCTTAAAAAACATGATTTCATATGCTGTCAGTGAGTTTTTTATTGAAAAAAGTGCTTAAAATTTAAAAAAAAGTCTCCTATTTCATCAAGAAAAGTACACTGATTCACAATCAATACATTTATTTGGGCCTTTTGCTGATATATTGGTGAATTTCGCATGCAATGATACCAGTTTTTGCCATGAAAGTTACGCCTAACAATAATTGGAGACGCAAAATCAGCTGTCGTCACTTAGACTAAAAATCATGCATTCCGACTTGACTGCGGCCAATTTAGTCACCGCTTTAAATGGCCATTTTAAGGCCTTTACCCCCATCCGAATGCACTGAAATTGCATATTCATTGTGGAAATAGTTGAAATCTCATGTGGAGAAAGTTTGAAAAAGATAGGACAAAGTTGAGTTCCCTTAAAGGTTACATTACACTAAATCATTGTGTATCCCTCCGTGGTCCATTCGAAAGTAGTGCCTATTTCTAAAGAGTTCCTTTTCTCTTCTTGAATATAAGCCATTTAACAATGTGAGACATGTCTTTTGTGGTTATTTGTAATATCCTGTATGTGTCTGGAGTACTTTGATGCCTTGGATTGGAAGCTAACTTAAAAGATGAACTTTTGAGGGTGTGTTTTCTATTGTGTGGGGCTTTTGTCGAAATTAGGATTCCGAAACACGTTTTTCTACGGTGGGTTCATTCGACAGCGATTTACTTTCTTAGAAGTTGCGAGACGGTATGTTTTTGATTGCAATTATTGGAAGATGACAGATCCATCTTTAAAATGATACCAGGTTCGGAAAAATTGATACGTCGGAAAGGCAAGAAAAATGCTGTGAAAGTTGTCAGTTTTATAATGGGACCCTATGGGAATCGGAATTAGTGTAATATAACCTTTAAAAAGCACATTTACTGCAATGTCAAGGTCACATGGATTCGTCTGCAAGCGAGACAAGTAGAAAATGAATTTTAATGAATGTTTTGATGATTTGGGTGCTAAAATAGATGAGAGGTGTCAATATTTTGGTCCAAATGGATGTTTTAGGTGGTTTTGGACTGTTTCCGGATGGGTGGGGGACCTGGTATGGACAAGTAAGGGTAACATTTCCAACAATCTTAAATGTAAATATTATTATGTCCATAGATTGAAGTTTCAGGTGGAGAGGCAAGATGAAAAATATGCAAAATTACATGCATGCAACCCATTTATGCCATTTTTCTCTTTGTTGTAGGCCTGACCGTTTGTCCTTGAGCCGTAGTGGTCAACAATCCGCTAGCTGTCTTGCTCGACTGGTGCACTGGACATGATTCAATGTGAGTCATCATACTGATTGTTTAATTAACACATGAATTTCAGTTTGTCGTTAAAGTACTAACTTAGCTGTGTATTTTTACAGTGGACGTAGTGGTGCGGTGCAGGTGGTAGACTAGGGATTTCCATATAACACTATGTTTACAGAATTGCGGCAGTGGAGCAACCTAGCTGATGAGTTAGTTAATAGCACTAGTTCTTCAGACAAATAACTTTATTTTCAACCTATAAAGCATATTTAGCTGTGTAGGTGGGCCAATTAGCTGTAAGATCTGGCTTTTGTTCTGTTAAAGCCCTTAGAGTAATGAATTTCAGAGTGAAGACCATAGCGCCTTTTCCTAGTCAAAGTATCGGGCAGCTGTATGTCTTTTCAGAAATGCACAGGTCTTTTCAAGCATTGTCAGGTTTGCTTTTAATAAGATAGCAATAAATCATAACCTTTAGACAAATGAGCATCTGTAAATCAGATTTCACTATTTCAGAGTCAGCCAGACATGATTGAGCTTAAGGTTGTGCTGCGGATGCAGCCTGGCAGTTCCGAGGAGAAAGTCACTGTCTCGGGCAATGCGGGTCTGGTATCAGGTAAGCACTATTGAAAGCCTCACACTTTTGGGGGGTCTGAAGCTTGTGTGTCAATGCGATCTGGTTCAAGTACAAAAGAATGCATTCTCAAAGCAGTACTTCATCAGATATGATTATCTCAAACTTACAGTTCGCGGGCAGATATGACTTCGATTTGTTCTTGCTAGCAGAACCCCTACAGGCCAAACTATGCGTTAAGCACTATTTTCCACAGCAACCTTGGCAGACAGAAAAACAATACTTAAAATTACTTCTGGCATTTAATTTCTAATTTCCTACATATCTCTTTGTATGTTTGTTGCCTTTTTA